>NC_065514.1:36460152-36475497 GCF_006386435.1 Epinephelus moara
TGTGGGCATTGGGGTACAGCATTCACAGGTAACGTTACACCACCGATCTCCAGAGCTAAATCCTTCCAGCAGCCATTCCTCCTCTGTCGTCCTCTAACGTTACCTGTTGTGCCTCTCTCTCTCCTCCTCCATTCTTCAATTTCATGAAGCTCTTCGTCAGTGTATTCTGGTTCAAATAAATAAGTTTAGTGTTTAGTGGACTAACTTTGCACTTGAAAGGATGCCCGTTCAATTAAGTTTTAACAGGTCTGACGCTATGGCTGTATCTAGGCTAACGGCTAACATGCTAACTATTATTTCTATGTCACTCGTCACTTGAAACAAATTTAGGACGATAGGAGACGGGTTGAAATAAACCAAAATTTCCCTTTAAAAAAATGTTCAAACAAAACCAGCTTTTCAATTTTTTTACATTCTGCTAAGATAAATGCAAACTTGGGTAAATGTTAAGACATAAATGAAAACATTAAGATACCATTATTAACTATTATATTTTGTTAATGGTTTAAATCACCACTATATTTCCAATCATCACAGGAAACTGATGAATGAGAGCTTTAAAAAAATTGCTTTTACTCAAGTAAATTTTGTCTGATCCATTTTATATAGCAAAAGTTATAACCATTACACAAACAAAATTAAGTCAAAGCTTGCATTCATTCAAACATCCATATTAAAAGGTTACAAAAAGTACACATGAAATAAATGAAAAGATTTATAACGGTAATTATAAAACCTATGAATTAGGACCCAGTGTCATAATTTGCAAAATCTTAATTTCTTGTGAAACAACCTCTTTATTGTGGAGTAAATATCACATTGGCCGAGGCGTTGTAACTTTCCTCAAGTGTCCTACATGAGAGAAAGATGACAGGTTAAAAACACAGGTAGAAAACATTGACTACAGCCTGTCTTGGTTAAAAGCCCACTCACCACCAAAATGATCTTATTGCTGAGTAAGTGGCTGTCATTCATAAAATAGTTTTGTGTTTAAGTTCTGTAGATATTCGACTTTATATGTGAATGTGATTTTAAATTTAACTGTACTCTCAAAACAACTGGAGTATGAATGTACAATATGCAATTCATCCACATTAAAATAATTGTTGCTATCAAAAGGAAACTGAACTGTTCTCAAAGCTCACTGCCACTGTGGAATCATGCTATGTTCGGCTGTCTCATTATGAGAATATTTTTTCCATTGGTTCTTCACAGACTGTGTGTGGGGAAAAAGGTAGTAATTCTCACTTTGATAAAGGGTCTTTGCATAAAAGGCACTAAAATGTTAAAGTTGGTAAATACATGTCATGTTCCTTGATTGATAAAATCTTCATTTGGCCTTTTGCATCAGGGGAACACTAAACTGCACTGGTGTGTCAGTAATTTCACCTTATCAGTAATAGTACAGAGCAAGCTGTGCCCTAATTGAGTACTTAGTAATGTATGAAAATTAGTAAATGCATTTAAATGTATTATGGACAATAATTCATCATTTTAAACTAATAAGTTTCTTGACTCTTTGTGAGGTACTGTATGAAAAAAGGTGTCTTTATCCTGGAGTCAGTGCTGAAGTGACGACTCGCAAAGTGTTCACTGCACAGATGCAGTCTCCTTGTGTTGAGTGTCCACTGGTCCAGTCTGTCTGGGTCACCTAGAGGAAAACTTTACACAGACAAATAGATATTAAAAGTAATATATGTGTTAGCTACCTACTTCACAGACACCTTTACATGCAAACAATACAACTTAAATTACTTCAATGTTCAACAGATCATAATCAATTTATTTTAGCAAAACAAAAAGGTGGTGGCCATCACAGTCCTCATATTCTGTCTGTGCATTATCTTTTGTTGTGTAACTACAGGCCTATATCATACACTAATCTTCTTAATATTTTATTAAGTGACAGTCAAATGTCACATTAGTTTTTTTTTAATTACGTTACACACCTTATTGTAATTTCACACAGTTTGCCACTTTTTAATTTACATACACAAGTATAGCCTTAATGTTATGTTAACGTTACACTGCTCATATGACAACGTTAACATTGCATCACATTAGCTAACTAACGTGGTAGACCTTTATTTTCAAACCTCACACAACCTCAGCCTTTTGTTCAAAATATTCTCTCCCTAAATGCCTAAATCCTAACACTGCTCTGTTATGGAGCTATATTTGTGTCTTTATTACATGCGAGAAAATAAATGATATGAGAGGGAAAAAATGAGAGAAAAAAAAAATATTTGAGAGAAAGTTTTCACACTGATACCAAAAAATAATAATATTTGAGACTAAGACAGTTTTGAGAGAAAGTATTTTGTCATAGAATATAAAAAAAAAATTGAGATTTAAAAAATGATTTCCAAGAAAAAAACTCAAAAAACTTTTTTTACTCTCAAATATTTTTTTGCTATCAGTGTGAAAACATTTTCTCTCAAAAAAAAAAATTGTTTCTCTCAAAACATTTTTCTTCTCTCTCTCAAAACCTAAGTCTTTGCTCTCGTGTCAGGATTTTGCTTTCACTGTGAAAATAATGTCATGGGCGGGGCCACGTTCCTATTAGCCAGTCTCAATCAAATTGACAGCTAGGTGAGGATCGTCTTAGGAGTCCAATTCAACTGAATCATTCATCCACCATGGTGGATTCACCGGCATAGATGCACTGCGTTATTTGGGAGCGGATATGCATACATTAACGTTATGCATGTGTGGCCAAATGGAGAGGAGAGGGAAATGAACCGACAACGCCACCTGTGGAATTGCACCCCAGGGAATACACTCAAACCTGTAGACCACTCTTAACAACAGAAGGTCACACAGATTCGTACACTGATAAATATGGGGACAGGAGACGGACTTCCAAATATAACACAGAGGTCCAAAGCCGCATGAATGCACAGCCGCGTTACAGTGTGCTTTAATTAGTCTGTGGAAAACCGGCAGAAGAGCAGTGGAAAACGGAGCGGCCACACCGGGGCTGGAGGCCGTGGATAGCCGTCCTTCAGTATGCCCAGCTGACGGCCCATGTCACCGGGCTACGGAGTGCAGCCCCACACAGTGCACAGAGGAGGAGAAGAAGCCACAAGCTGTGGCCTCAGCTACAGCAGGACAGAGAGCAGGACAACCTGTTAACATAAAGTTAACAGAACTAGCAGAAGTAGAAATAAAAAAACTGAGCGAGCTTACCGGAGCGAAGGGAGCTTAACGCATAGCGCACAGCTCAAACCCAGTCACCGTCTCGCAGTGAGGAAGAGCAGACACCACGCTTTTCAAAGTCCCCTCCGAAGCTGCACACAACAGGAACGGCCAACGCCGCTGTAAAGCGAAGAGTCACGGCAGCTGTGACACCATAATACGCTTTAACAGTACACAAACATTGCAGCACCCATGCCTACCTTATGAGTCCCAAGTTTGGGTACAGAAACCGGAGCACGACACACACAAAGCACGCCAACCGGAGCACGCCACACACAGCCCTCGCCAGGTAAACGCCAGGTAGAAGTGAGCGCGCCCGTGAGGGGAAGACCAAATAACGCAGGTGCCACCACTGCGCAATTAGGCTCCGACAACTGGAAATTAGGCCCAGCTGATGCCAATTAAGGGCGGAGGTGTAGCAGCACTCACCCTGCACACATGGAATGTTGGAAGAGAAAAGCACTGTAGTAAAGTAACGTTAATGGGATAACCTAGCTAGATGTAAAGTTAACACTAGCTGGCTAGTGCAGTTAATAACACAATCTCGGTAAAATGACGTTAGGTGAGAAAAGGGATTCATTATAGGAATGATTTTGATAACCAACTTGCTCAGCTAGCTACCCATCAATTGTGTGTGTCACCATCTTACCCAAACATTGGAGTCTCCGCTCCCAAATAATGCAGCGCATCTATGCCGGTGAATCCACCATGGTGGATGAATGATTCAGTTGAATTGGACTCCCAAGATGATCCTCACCTAGCTGTCAATTCGATTAGCCAATAGGCCAATAGGAACGTGGCCCCGCCCATGACATTATTTTCACAGTGAGAGCAAAATCCTGACACGAGAGCAAAGACAGGTTTTGAGAGAGAGAAGAAAAATGTTTTGAGAGAAACAATTTTTTTTTTTGAGAGAAAATGTTTTCACACTGATAGCATAAAATAATATTTGAGAGTAAAAAAAAAGTTTTTTGAGAGAGTTTTTTTCTCGGAAATCATTTTTTAAATCTCAGATTATTTTTTTTTATATTCTATGACAAAATACTTTCTCTCAAAACTTTTTTTAGTCTCAAATGTTATTATTTTTTGCTATCAGTGTGAAAACTTTTTCTCTTAAATATTTTTTTTTCTCTCAAACATGTTTTTCCTCTCTCATATCATTTATTTTCTCGCATGTAATAAAGACACAAATATAGCTCCATACTCTGTCAGGCTCTGACTTCGATGCATCCCCGGACTGGCGTCTTGCTTGAAGGCTAACCGTTAGCTGGCTGGTTAACTAGTTAACGAGCACAGACTTCTTGGACGGTCTGTTGGTATAATTAATTGAACAGCAAGCCATATTACTCCAATATTTGCCTGAAAAAATATCCAAAAGGCACAAACATGGCTGAGAGGACAGGTTCAATGCCTTGAACATGGGCACGAATTGGCTGAGATGACGCCGAGCAGACGGCCGAGTCAGAGCTCAGCTCCGCACAGCGGAGCACGCGGCTAGTTTGCATGCTAGTTAGCCACCCGTGATGGTGCCACCTGTCACTCAAAGTGACGACGCCCTTAATTATGCGCAATTTCAAACCTTAATAACATTTAAACGGAAGAGTTAGAAAAAAATTCACCCCCCCACAGTTGTCATGAAAGGGGAAATTAACTATAGAGACCAAAACCATTTTTTGTACCAGGCTGTAAACATGTTTTATTTCTGCTCTAAAGTTGGGCATTTTAACATGGGGGTCTATGGGGATTGACTCACTTCCGGAGCCAGCCTCAAGTGGACAGTCAGTGAACTGCAGTTTTTGGCACTTCCGCATTGGCCTCACTCGTCTCCCCCAGAGGTTGGGGCTTGGCCCCAACCCCAGGCCTGGCTCCAGGGCGGGGCCCCGGTAACCCTCCGGGCCGGGTACACGTTCTCCTGTTATTATCCATCATGAAGGGTCTTTTGAACCATTCTTCGTCTGACCCTTCGCCCAGAACCAATCTGCCATGGGAAACCCTACCAGGGGCAAAATGCCCCCGACAGCATAGCTCCTAGGGTCATTAGGGCACTCAAACTCCTCCACCACGATAAGGTGACGGTTCTGTATACAAGGAAAATGATCGATTGTGTTCTTTCTACATTTCAGATTTTGTCATCATCAAGTATGGTCAAAGCTGCAGAGCAACCCCTCATTTGCACTGCTGCTACTGCACAACAGCATCATTAATCAGAAGGGCTGCCTGCCTTAAACAATCAATAACTTGTAAAAAACAAACAAACAAAAAAAACATGTCAACTGGATAGCCTCCAATCACTGCCCTAGCAGCACCACAATCACCACCTCTATCAGCACAACCTCCACTTCCATCACCAGCAGAAGCACCTCCACCTTCAGCAGTACCACCTCCATCCCCAGCAGATGCACCTTTATCCCAGGCAGCCCCACTTCCAAACCTAAGAAGCACACCCTCCACCTCCATCTACAGCAGGAACAACTCCCTCCCCAGCTTTATCACCTTTATCTCCAGCAGAATTACCTCCATCGCCAGGAGCACAGTCATTAACACTAAGATTATGTTTCCATCAGCAAGTCAGGGTGACTTCAGACACTGCGACATTCAATTAAATAAAAGGAACTTGCTGGTTTACATTAACAGAAAACACAGACAAAGGGTAACTTATATTTCAGCAATGGCGCCAGTCATCCATTTGATGCAAAAAATTACATCTTTGCTGTTGATAAAACATTTTTCAAGCCATGCTCTCTTTTACATGCGAAAAAAGTGGGGTGCAAGCCATAAATAATCTGTGAACTGATCCTACCAGAGCAAGATGTCATGGAGGTCAACTTGTCTGAGCCAGCTGTCATGGAGGTCACACCCAACACTGAGAATACATGTATGTACAGGGAATGTTTTGTATTTACCTGTCAACATGTTTATGATAAGTATTTGACTAATTATTAGGGTCCGGGCAGCTAAGCTGCCCGGACACTATTGTAATCCTAGGTATTCTTCTTCTTTCTTCTTTCTTCTTCCGAGGAAATCATACTTCCCATGGGTGAAAACTCACCAAACTTTGCACAAAGGTCCAGTCTCATGCCAGATATCCTCAGCTGTAAACTCAAGCCAATAGTCCTGATGGTGACGATACAGCAAGCGTCTAAATTTCAAAACTTTGAAAATTCATAACAAATCAACCATACGTGCTACAACTTCACAACTTTCATCAAACTGTATTGTAATTGTACTTTTGTACATTTAAACCTATTAAAAATTATGAAGTTCATCACTGTTTTTTTCAAAAACTGTAAAAAGCCATCTTCAGACTGTCCTACAAAAACTACGTTTCTCAGATTTTTGATTTATCAAAAATTGAGCCTACAGTGCATCAAAATGTTTGACTCTAAACGGCACTGTAAATATATACATGCAAATTCTTGCTAAATAAATCTTCAATGTTCATGACAAAAAATGACAAAATTCTAGAGTCATGGTAAATGATGTGTGGCAAATTTCAGAATTTTATCTCAAAAACTGAATTTTTGACAGCATTTTGAATTTTGCTCTAATGTGAACAATTGGAGTCAATGTAAAAATGGCAATTTTAAACATCAGTTCTTCACTTATGGAGCAAATCAATCATTGTTACAAACAAATTACCAACATCTCCATGCTGTCTAGATGCAATATGTGTATTTTCAGATTTTTGTCTTAATAACTGAATTTTTTTTACAGTGGTTTGAAATCTGCCTTTCCATGCACGGATGGCTGCGTTCCTACACAACAGTGAATGGCTTACTCAATTTGTGAAGCCACTGTTGAGTTGCTACTTGCCAATTAGCTCAGAGCGGTAGATGACTGTCTTAGGTTCCAGAGGTTGCGGGTTCGAGCCTCAACTGGTGCAGAATCCACATTGTAATGTAAACATCTTAATCATCTTCCTGTGCTCCAGTTTATTGCTTAGAATTGCCTGAGTCTGACTCATCGATGTTCAGCATCTACAAGTCTTCTTCCTGCTAGAAAATCTGCCTTCTCATGCTTGAAAATAAACCAACCTTTGCACAAAGATCCAGTGTCAATACTTCAGTGTGAAACCATCTGTGGCTTCTCACTTTGCACATCACATAGCTCAACTAGTTAAACATCAGTTTTTCACTTATGAAGCAAATCAATCATTGTTAAAATAAGTCACCAACATCTCCATGCTGTCTAGATGCAATATGTGTATTTTCAGATTTTTGTTTCGATAACTGAATTTTTTTACAGTGGTTTGAAATCTGCTTTTCCATGCATGGACGGCTGCTAAACCTGCACGTCTGGCTCAGTCAATTTGTGAAGCTACAGATGAATTGTCACTGACTAATTAGCTCAGTGAGATAGAAATTGATCCTTAGTCTCAGAGGTTGTGAATTCAAGCCTCAGCTAATGCAAAAGGCAGATTGTGTTGCTAAATTCCTAAATGTCTTCTAATTCTTCTGCTTGTTGCTCAGAATTGCCTAAAAATGCCCGGACCTGACCCATTGCTGCGCAGCAGCTATAATATTAATATTGCAATTTCTAACCATTTTGGAAAAAGAGAATTTAGCTGTAATGAGAGATATTCAGCTGGCCTGTGAGTAGGTGGAGGAGAAGCAACACCACTTTGCTGGAAAAGTTTGCCTACCAATGATCTTGAGGATGAATGAGGAAGATGCCATGCTGGCCATCACAATGCGGGACCTGTTTTTGAACACACTGCTTTATGACGGTGATATGGATGAAGAAGAGACAAGAGGACATGGAGTTTTTCATGCAGGAAATTTGTGATAAGAGACATTCATGTGCCTGCTCAACCCTCACCTGTGACCAGTGTTGGGGAAACTATTCCTTAAGTCAGTAATCACATTTAAGTTACTAACTGAACACATATGTCATCACTTGCATTACATGTTATTCAGTTATTCGTATAGTGAGTTGATAAAATAATCAAAGATGCTTTTTCATTTGCACTTTTGCAACAATTGCCTGACCTCCTGACACGTGTAAAAATTCAACACAGCCTGGGGAGTCTTTTGCTGATTCTGAGCAGGAGCAGACAAATTAAGACTCCTCCTTAAGTGGTAAAACCACGGCATTAGTGATACACATCACATCAGCTGGACTAGTCCACTATAAATCCATGGTTTGGTGAATGAGTGACTTGATTAAGTTTGTCTTGTTAAATGTCCTTCTTATTCTGTTTAAGTGTTTTAAATGTTTTTGAAATGTGGAATGAGATTTTTTTCCTTCCATAAATTTATCATTATTAGAAGAGGAACAAGAAGGTGGAGCTGGGCCTGAGAGGCGGGGCTGGACCCGATCAAGCTCCGCCCATTTTGCTATGCAGTGAGCACTACTTTGGCACCCAGTCCAGACTTATACAGTGAAACAGAACGTTGAGCTCACATCATCAGGATGGTCTCACCGGGCTACCTCAGCTGTATTTTAAACAAATGTAGCAGTATTTTCAGAGTCACGTGACTTTTAAGGTGAATATATTTCTGGATCATACTTAAAGCTGCAGTAGGTAGAAAGCCTGAAAACAGTTGATTTTTGAGTCTCATCTGAGTTAGGTTTCGTTCGTCTCCTCCCTGAGCCCCTCCTACCAGACAAGCACGCAAGTATTTTATCCTACTTGGTTCTATTTCTCCTTCTCTGGGAGCCTCGGCTCTCCCTCACCGTGGAGAGCCCTCGGCCCCGCTCCCACAGCCGACCCTCGCGCCCTCCGGCTGGGCCCGGACTCACCTCACCCTTCCCCTCCCTCCGGGCCTCCGGGGGAACCGAGTTCTGTCTTCCTTTTTTTGGGTTGTTTAGCCGTATAGGCAGTTGCTGTGCTGGAATAGCTATTTTACCTGGTGCACTGTTCGCCATTGCCGCTTGCTCTCCCCTTCTGCCGGCGGCACGGGAACGCGCATATGCAGTAGAACAGTCAATAAGAACGCAGTGGTCTGAGCTGACCTTTGATTGGTTGATGCACATCGGCACGATACTAATTCTTTAGATGGTTGATGCACATCGGCACGATACTAATTCTTTAGAGGCTGAACACAGAGCCATGGTGAGGTGCAGAAACCTATTGTTTGTCTCAGACCACTTGATTTACATTATGCTTAGAGGATATTATAACATTTTTACTCAATTATACCAAAACAGTGTTGCCTACTGGAGCTTTAAGAGTAAGTGAAGTAATGAAGTAAAGACAACAGCATCATTTACAATGTATACACAGACTCACTCACAGAATCACTCTGTGATTCCAAAGTGTGTCACCACACACTCCGCCACAATAATGCGAATATCTGATATCTGATCTGATGAGCCGTGCTGCTCTGAAACAGTTGACCCGCTGCCTCCCAGCCAACATTTGTATGTGGGACCCACGTGGGTAGTAAATGAGCTGAAAAATGGGCCCTATATGGGCTTGTCTACAGGTTCCATAATGACCCCATGCCAATTGCCCACATGGGTGGTTTTACCCAAGTGGTCCCCAGATAACATGTCCCACTAGGTACCCAGGTAACCCCAGCATAACCCATGCATGGCCTACTTGGGTAACACCACTACTGTGGACAATTGCCATAGGGCCACCACGGAACCCATGGACAATCCCATATAGGGCCAAGTTTTCAACTCATTTAATTACAATTAACAATTAACAGTAAATTACTATTATACTCTTATTTTGACATTTCTTCTCAATAAACCACTAACTTTGATTTTAATGCTAATTGAAAACAACACACGATTATCACACACATGCACAAGGAGGTGACGGAGAAAGTGACAACATTCTAAGTTTTACAACTAGCATCTAGATTAAAATCTAAAATCTGCGGAAAATCTGCAGAGATTCCATATGGGCCTTTTTATTATTATTGTTATTTAATAATGCATTAGACAATAAAGACCAGTCTTGCCTGGAAAAAACACCTTAGCCTTAGCAAGCAAGATGAAGAGAACAGAGTGAATAGAATCTCATCTATTGCTGCTTTAACTGCTTCTCTGAAAGAGTTTACATTTCTCCATCATTTAACCTATTATCCAACAAAAGTCCAAGACGCAAAGTGACTGATTGAATGCAACCTGGACACAGTGGGTGTTTCTCAAAGTCAAGGATCCTTCCTTGATAGGATGAGTCCTTCCAAGGAAGGATCCACCAGAGACAAGGCGAGAGTCCTTCAGAGCATTCAGTGGACACATCGGAACAGGCTAACGAGTGTCCCTATTTGTACATCATTAACCCTCAGCAGACTAGGAGGGTTTCAGGGTACTGTGATAATTTTTGTCACTCTCTAATGTTGTTGTACAATTTTAAACAAATGTAGCAGTTTTCAGAGTCATGTGACTTTTAAGGAGAATATATTTCTAGATCAAACACAAGAGTTTTTAAAGATCTCATTATTCGGCAGTGGTCACATTGGAAAGTGTAACCTATGAGGTTTCTGTCAATATTTTTTACACACTTATATGATAAAACTCCTGGAGACATTAATCCAAATAAATGACATATTTATCTAAATCCTGCTGAACTCTGCTGGAGAAAGTTTCATTGAAGATCCCCCGCCTTCACTTCCAGCAAATCGCATACAAAGCATTGTGGGGATTTTATACCTGCTGAGGATACACACATGTATTCTTTGAATTTCTCTGAGAGAAGGACTCAGTCCTCTGTGAAATTCGGAGACACTGGAACAGTCCTTTGACGGGGTTCGATGATGTAGCCTCCTTGAAATTCGTGTGCTTGAGGATCCTTTCTTGATTTTGAGAAACACCCAGTGAATGAGAGTCATGTTTTTATGGTTTTTTAACTGGGGCCTGTATCACGAAGCGAGGTCAACCTTTCCTGGGTTACCCAGACCTATCCTGCGTTGACTAACCCTAACAATGGCAATCAGGATAATCGGTATCACGACGCTGGATATCAACTTGGTAACTCAACTCAGGGTTGCCTTATCAAGAGCCGTGAACGCGCACGCAGCGGACCAATCACAATCACGAGAGAAGCGCAGCGTCACTGAGCGTCACTGAGCGTCCTCACAGAGCGCCGTATGTGAGGAAAAAAAAGCATTTCTCGTGAGGATCAGAGATTAATTCTACTAAAATATGAGGAGGAGAAAAGCAACATTACAGAAAAGGCCAACACCGTGGCAGCTGCAGGACCAAGAAACATGCGTGGCAAAGCATAACGGGATGAATAATGTTTAGTTTTAGTTTAGATTAGTTTATTTGCACATAATGTTAAAAACAGACAGTATAAAATTTACAAGATTAAAAAAAGAAAAGTGCCAGAGAGGTTAGAAGCCACTAAAAGCTTATCAAAGAAATTCCCCTGTCAAAACATCAATGAAATCACATGATAGAGAAGAAAAAACGGGTCAGGAAAGAAGAAATAGAGGAGGAGAGAGGGAAAAATCAAGACAAAACAAGGTAGCAAATAAAATGATGTGTAGGTTAAATTACTCATCACTGGTTCAAGTAGCTACAGTATCTGTACCTGTACATCTGACACTGATCACACCCTTGAATCCCATGAAATCAATGCTGCGCAGATGAATTGCGTGTATTACAATTATCGTCTAACATCATTGCGTCTGATAAATTGGTCTTCTTTGTCATAACGTTATATATGCTACAATAAAGCTTAAAGCTGACGCCACAATTAAATCATATCAACACCAAATTGATAGTCTGAATAAAATCATCCTGATATTGAGCTGTGTTAGAAATTAACAGCTGCGCAAAAATATACCTAGTCTCCCTCTTTAAAAAACAAAAAGGAAAATCCCTCAAACACCATGAAGTGTAGACATGATAGGCTACTTTCCACATTTCCAGCAGCAAAGCTGTCAATTAGGCCCATTATCTTTAACAGGGATCATTTCCTCCAACAAAACAAAATGTTGGCACTAATTAATGGTGCTATTAAGTGTCCGCAAATGATCAGTTTCTTTCTTATGAAGGGGTGGGATGAAATTTCGACTTCTTTCCACTCCTTTTTGAACAATCTTTTCATTGTCTGTTGTTGTTGCTTTCTTTTCTTTTTTAATGTTCAAAATAAACTTTCAAATCAAAATCAATCAAATGAATTAAACTTCCCGTCATGACTGGGCTGCATTTCTGTCAGCGGAGTAATTTTTTTCCGAACAGCTGATTGGCCAGTGGGTGGTGTTTTTTATAGGATCAGATTCAACCCTGAACTTACCCTGCTCCGGAGCAGGATAGCCGTTCAGAGTAAGTTACCATGGTGATCTACCCCGATAAGAACTGAACCGGCATTAATCCTGCTTCGTGATACAGGCCCCTGGTTTGTGCATTCTGCGTTTGGATCCACTGTGATTTGACATATATATTGTAGGCTAAGGAAAAAAATTATCCATTGTTGCGTTTAAGTTTTGATTTGGTTCCTGTTCACACTGAATATCTGCAAATGTACTAGGGGGAGTAAACTTGAAGTTCTACAGACAGAGAGATCATTTGTTCATAGGACAGTTTTGGTGTTTGTCATCCTGCATCATCAGGACCCACTTGGGGAAATCAGATTCTGGTGACTGGACAGAAATTTCTGCAGCAGCACTTTAATGCTTCTAAAGTGTTTCTATTTCTGTTCTTTGGTTTCACAAAGAACTCAGAGAGAAATAACTGATTGTAAGCATTATTATGAGGCTATTATTAGACTGCAAATCAATGGCATGTTATGAATGGTGACTAACATTGAGACAGGATAGAAAGAAGGCGTCTCGTACAGTAATGATTTGGGGCTTAATACTGTGGGGATCACTGTCACACACTTTTTAATGGACTTAATGAACAGACAAAGTACAAGGAGTCGGATACAATAATGGCAGTTTTAACGGCTTTTTAATCAGGGAAAATACCCTCACCAATGTCCATATGGGTTACCACCTCCTCTCACCCCTTAGAGAGGTGAGAGGAGCCTCAGCACAAGGATTCCTCTCAAAACACAGCTGGAATTCGGCTTATGCTGCTGGAGCACCTATACAGTACTGCTTCTCCCAAGACAGAGAAATCAGGGTTCCAAATTAAAAAAAGACACACAAAGAAAGAGACAGAGAGCTAACTGACTTAAATAAATAAATGAATAAATAAATCCAGAAATAAATAAATAGATGAATAAATAAATAAATAAATAAATGTGCATGGGAGGTTGGAAAAGGGTTGTTTTGTTTTGTTTGCATCAAAACACCATTTTTACCGTCTATTTTTGCTGCAAACTGCGCGCTTCTATCGGAATAGGCGAGGTGTCATAACCAGTGCAAACACAGCGAGGCAGCGATGCGCCAACTACGCGCCTAATCTCTTAATAGCCAACAGATGAAGAAGTAGGCCTATCGAAACACCCAAATCAAAGAGCATGGATACCAAGGCCCAATTCCAATCCGGCCCCTAAAGACTGAAGCCCTGAACCCTCACTGACTTAACTGACGTCAGCTGTAAGTGATTGAGTGTGAGAGTCTGAAAGGGCTCCGGATGCTACAAATAGGAATGGGACAGCACTTATCCCCCTCTCTACAAAATGTTGTTAACATTGGCGGCTCTGGGCGTGATCATTTATCGGTTATTGTCATCATATATTCCACACACAAAGAATATATATCTATATAGGCCTATATCTATAGATAGATAGATAAATAGATCTATCTATCTATCTATAGATATATATTCTTTGTGTGTGGAATATAACCACTGGTATTCCTCTGACTTCATGTGTGTTTATGTACCATCTTAAATCCTTGTTAATGTAATGTTTCATTGTTTATCTATGTGTTTTTTCGCTCTCCTTCCATAACGTTAATATTTGCATATCTGCCGACCGTGTTACTTCCGGTGTTCCGAGGGCAACCTCTGCATAGATATATATACGTAGATGCCGCATTCAACGGTGCTCCTCATTGGAGCGATACGTCAACGCGGCCGCCATCTTGCCCAGGTGGAGCCGCACTCCCAAATGCGTGTATGTCTATTGAGGTAGGAGATTATTTATGATTAAAATCATCATTACTCGCTGAATTCTCAACCGATTTTCATGCGGTTTGGTTTGTTACAATCGTCAGACATGTAGTTATGATACAGGATACTTGGTTAAATAAAAAATGCAGCTTTTCATACCAAAATATTTGATCTTATGTAGATAAAGTAACAGTAATAGTTCTACAACACATTTAAACTAAACTTTCCCCATGTAATAAATATTCTTTTTTCTTACTAGATGTACAGTGCCCACCATGATGTCATTTAATTATTAATTTTGATTATAAATGTTTATTCACATTTCACACAATGTGCAAAAAATAGTGTATCAGCAGGGTTGTGCCGAGCTGCAGTGTAGTTACACATTCTGATTAACAAATGTTGGTTTTGTACAAGTGAAAATAAATGACTTAGAGCTGCGTGTTTACACAAAATTTTGCTTTAATCTCATATGTATAACACCACAGTGCTCATGGGAGCCTGGACACAGAACTGTTTACATTATTAGGTCATATTTACAAAAAATACGGTGTACAGTAGCTAGTATTATTTTTAGGAGTTTGCCCAGTCCTGTCGAAGCCCTCAGGTCTGAAGTGACAGCTGCAGATGACTGAGGAGTCACTTGGGACAAAGTCCTTTCTCCTCACTGCTGCTACCCATGCCCGTCTCCTATCTGTGTTTTTTTGGAAACTACACACAAAATAAGTGTGTCAGAAAAACGCAGTTCCACATAATTTGTAGTTACAATTCAGGCCAAGTTAACTACTAACGTTATACTGCTTTATGTTATGTTGGTGCCATGAAACAGATAGTTGACAATTTGGAATAACACACACACCGACATAAAGTTTTGACAAAGCATCATAATTTTATAAGTAATATTATATAAATGTTAACCTTTTTTCTTCAAGTTGTGTGACATAGCGTTAGCTTAATTTGGCATTAGGACCAGATCAGGACAGTTACTTTACTTGATTAGCTTAAAAGAAGGATCACTTTTTGAGATACCTATATATCTCATTAAACATGTTCGTAACAGTAAAATATTGTAAAACAACTTCTTACCTGTAGAATGTCATTCCCTTCTGCTTGGTTTTCACACTTCTCTCGTTCGTACACCCAAATGCATAGTCAGGTTCATTATGTTTAGATTTCAACTTT
>NC_065514.1:36475997-36479105 GCF_006386435.1 Epinephelus moara
AATTCACCTGTCAATACAAAATCTCATCATCACATCCTCATAAATAGAGTGACATTCTTGACACAGCCATGATGTTAAAAAGTGGTTATTAATAGAGGTTGTGTGGCTCACCTTGTGATAGGCGCTGATAGATTCCAGAGGTCCGAAAGACTCGGGAGTCATGGACCGAGCCAGGCCACTTTGCCACAACATTGCTGATCAGATAGTCAGCATCGCAGACCATCTGAAATTATAAGATGAAGACTATTAAACCAATCAATGCACATAACAAGCAGTGCACAGTGTTAATCGACAATATCAAAAAGTAATGTTCACCTGAACATTAATGCTGTGAAAGGATTTCCTATTCACAAAATCGGGGGATCATATATATATATATATATATATATATTCTTATGATCAATCAGCATACACACGCACGCACACACAAAATTGCATACATATAATGAAACAGCAGAGGAGCATGGAGCATGGAGGAGCAAAGATAAGATAAGATAAGATAAGATAAGATAAGATAAGAGGAACTTTATTTATCCCAAAGGGAAATTCAATTAAGTCAGTGAGCTTATCTATTTATCAAAGTCTGATGGAGTTACATTTACACAATTTCACTCACATCTGCAGCCAATTTCAGTTACAATTTCAACTGATTCATAATCAGAGTACAACTACGTTTTCGGAGATGTTAATTAGCTAACTATTTGGATTGTAATTGTGATGGTTTCAGCGGAGCAGTGAGTGTGTATTTGTGCACTACTTACGCATTCAGGCGGTCTGCAATACTTTGCCACGCTTTCTCTAGTTGTTTTATTACTGTGGCGGTTTTGCCTTTCTTTTTGATTTGATCCTTTACCTCCTCGTAAGCCTCCATGAGGATTTCTGCCTCCGACGGGGAAAAGTACGCCGCTCTTGTTGCCATGGTGAATCGGTGAATCTGTGATCAATGGCGGGGTCTATTTGAGGAAGCCGCGTGCGCGCACTGATCCAGGATTGGTTTCACCTGGCTTGATGAATCCGTGTCTGCTCATCCTGGCTTGGTCTTTGTGCAACCAATTAAGCCTGGACGCTCTTGTTTTGGATTCACTGAACCCAGTTCAGTCATCTATCCTGGATGTCTGAATCCTACTTTTGTGCAACGGGCCCCTGGTGAAGGCCCTGAGCATACCCACAGCACCCTCTGCAGGAATTGCCTTGGAAGTTTTTACAATAACACTGAGAGGTTTTGTCATTTAGTACTCCTCTTAGAAAGGGAGGTCTGTTTTTTTTGCAAGTAATGTTTTGCCATGCAGGTTGCCATAGTTTTGCAAGGTTTCCAAATATATTGGGGAAAAAAACGCACTGCCCAGAACTATAAAAATCTTTGTCCATGGTATAATGAAAATACACCCCAAAGCCACTTTGTTATTTAAAAATAAACCTCCAAGTTACTATTTTTTAGCACATACATGGGTTGAAGTTTTGTATATTATGATCTCATGAGACCTCTATCAGGTCAATGGCTGTTGAGTGTTGAAGATTAATTTGTATATCGTGGTAATGGGCTCCCTATGATATGTTTTCTTGTCTCTGTTACAAATAAATATAATACCACTGTAACACAAACATAATTCCTTTATTAATGCCCCTTTAAAGGCTCATGTTATGTACCTGTAAGGACTTCATGTTTTGTATCTGGCTGTTGTTTCGTTCAGAGTCCTCCAGACCATGTGATCCCCCGACCAGAGGAGATCTACATCTACAGTCCACTGGGGACAGCTTTCAAGGTTACAAGCAGTGACCACTCTTCTAAAAACCCAAGTATCATCACCATGTAAGCCCTGCCAGCATCAGTCAGCAAATCAGCCTGAGCTAAATGTTGCATTTATATTTGTGACTGTCTTTGACTGCTTTGATGGTAACCTTGCTTTTCCCCGCTCACAGATTTGCGATATGGAACACAATGATGGGTACATCTATACTCAGCATACCCTGGGGTATAAAGCAGGTGATTTGCCTTATTATACATACTTCAAGTCCTTGGCTCCTGCAAAGCCGCATCTAAAAGGACTAGTTTTGTACTGACCTCAGTTAATCTTGAAATGCAGACTTGCAGCATGTTTGCTCATTAAATTTGCCTAACAGGACAAAAACTAAAATCTAAATAGTCAGTGTTGTCTTTGTCCATTTAGGCTGGTTTCACCCTGGGAATCTTCATCCTCATCTTCACAGGCCTGCTGATGCTCTACTGTTGTTACATTGTCCTCAAATCACCAAAGGCAATACGTAAGTCCAGCAACACTATTCTGCTGATAGTAGCTAAAAAGTTAGCACATTTGATGATAACACTTTTTTTTTCAGATGTAAGAAACTGGAATTATCCTTTAATGTGAAAATCCATTATTTTATGTTTAATACAAGTCAACTTGTTTCAATAATTTCATAGAATTAAGTGTAATTTTGTAGATATTGGTACAGCAGTCTCCCCTGATCATTATTATTATCTTATCTTACTACTGTATATAATGACGAAAACTCTGTCTGTGGGTGTGTCTGTTCCACATTTTTCTCCTCACTGACTTGGTCAATCCATGTGAAATTTGGCACAGTGGTAGAGGGTCATGGGAGGATGCGAATGAAGCAATATTACATCAATTGGCCAAAGGGGGACGCTATAGCAACCGATTGAATTTGCAAACTTTGAATGGGCATATATCATGCCCTGTATGTCGTACAGACATGAAACTTTGCACAGAGATGCCTCTCCTCATGAGGAACAAATGCCTCAAGAACCCATAACTTACGGTTATATAGATTTTCAACCATTTTGAATTTTTTGAAAAACACTTAAAATCTCTTCCTAGGAAAGTTCCCTCTTGGCAAAAGTTGGAAAACTTACTAAAACTGAGCTTCTATAAGGCAATGAATATTGCGGAGGGCGTGGCTCATCACATAAAGGTGTATAACATCTCAAGGGTTTCACCAATCACCACACAACTTTGTAGGCATATGACCACACATAATCTGAGGGGACCCCTCCATTATTGACCCCATCAAACAAAATGGGGGCGCTAGAGAGCTAATTTTTTATCTAGGCCTAACCGCCATATTGATTTTTACTAAACTTGGTAG
>NC_065514.1:36479228-36495338 GCF_006386435.1 Epinephelus moara
CTGCTGCAACAAGGGCTAGCTGCACCTTTCCCATGTGAACTACCAGTGCACCCCACTTTTAAGTCAATACAACATATAAACACTTTAACTATCTGCCTTTTAACGTGCTACCTCAACTACTAATGTACAGTTTTAGCCCACTAACTATCCCACTATTGGATACATATTATATAGATAATCATCAGTTTCTACAAAATGCTTTAAATAATGTGCTGGGAATACGCAACAGCTGTGACTACTACCCAGTACAATGATGAATGTTAAAGTAACACCTAACTAATATTACTAGCCTTGTAAACTCTGGAGAGCTTTATTATTTTGGGGTCCTACCACTATCGATGTTGGAACCCCATTGTATTTGCTGCATGTTTTATTGTTTGTTTTGTGTGTGGAGGTTAGAGTTCTCAATGTGCCGAAAAATTTACAACCCAAATATAACCAAACTGTGTGAATCAAAGCCTAAAATATTGACCCTGAGCCCGACCAAGCCTGACCCCCACAAAAAGCAGCAGTCAGCTCCTATTGCCCGGGATGCTTCGGCTATGTGGCGACACAAGCCATGCATGTCTCAAGTGGAAAATGGACCAGCTCGGTGGATCACCAACTCTCCACACTGTATTTCCCTCCCAGAGCAGCTGCTTTGGGAGAAATGCTCCCTCCCTGCTCTGGCTGGGAGGAAGGACAGAGAGACCAGCACGGAGCCTGGCTGCTCCAGCTCCTTCTCTCTCTGCCTGCACTTTTTATTCTTTTATATTTAATTATTTAAAAAACAAACAAACAAAAAAAACAAAAAACAGTTCTTTTTTTGCAGAGCTCAAGCCCTACGTCACCTGGCCAGTCAGCACACATTTTCGTCCCAAACCTGGTCCAGCCTGTCGGGTTTTTCTGTAGCCGTCGGGCTCAGGTTGAGAGAACTCTCCTTCATAGCTGTATTTTTCATTAGGGAGTAGCTTTGTGTCTGTCTCATATTTGGTGTGGGATTTGTTTGGGCAGTGTGAGAGTGTGAGACAGAGCCTGTAAGTGGGTGTCTCATGCTGAAAGTTTGAGAGTTGGCAACCTTGTTAACATCATATGAGAAAATATTTAGAACATTATTGGTGCTGTTTGTTAGGAAAGGTGAGGGTTTCCATTATGCAATCCACTGACTCAAATTAAAGGTATCCGATGGGGTGTCTTGTGAACAAAGTTTCTATTTCCATTCAGTGTTTCCTCACCAAAACCAATTGTGTGTGTCCTTGAGATCTAATAAATATGTTGAGTGCATTTACTTCCTCATAAAGCAGATTTTTCTAATACATTTCAAACCAGCATTGTTTACATCCATTTTGACCTGCTTGCAGTCTTCGACCCCACCTTCGCTGGTGCATAGGTTTGTTTCTTAGTACATGGTAGAAAGCATTGCTCTGTAGCGCTAGCAGTTGTCAAAACTTCACAGGGTACTTTTAAAGTACCCTTTAAAAGGCCTTTTAAAGTACCCTTTAAAAGTACCCTGCAGCACAAATAAAAAAATAAGACTTTCTCATATGGGTTACATGCAGGGGCGATTGCTCTGAGACAACAAGGGAGGCTGATCTTCCCCTAAAATGTCATAGAAGAAATGGTCAAATATGCACTATTGAATTTGCATTGCATTAAACGTGCGCTAGGATGCGTTTCACATCGTGACTATGATGTTCAAACGTCAGCTGTTTATCACCAGTTTTCAGACGACCTCCCTGTCATACATTCTCAGCACGGTGGACGCAGAGCCTCCAAGCATTCCTATGAGACAGCGCTGAGCAGGTTTTTTTCATGCAGCAAAGCGAGATGGTCATTGGATAAATGCGACAAAATCGTCACTTCCAGGGAGGCTCAGCTTCCCTGGGACCTAATGGAGCAGTAGGCGGTAGAGGACACTAGGTGTATGCATGATGATTAGAGGAATTGTCTAAAGGCTGAACCCCTTTGTGATTGACAGTGCTTCGCATTCCGAGCTCAGTCCTATCCCGATGTTTGCGAGTGGAGTCTTCTGACAGAGTGCCATCCTGAGTTCCTTATTTCCATAAGCCATATAGCTCATTTTCACTGTTAAACCCATCTGAAAATCTTTGAGGTGTGTTTTGCTGTGGTTCTATGGCATGAGTGTGGTTGAAAAAACGGCTTCAATTAAATGTTCCTTTTATAAGTTAGTGCCTCGCTACAATAGCAGCCGCAACTGGTTACATGTCCTGTTTTATGTTTGTTTTGTCGTATGTGGAGGAGTAGCTTCTACATTAGCGGCAACTAATAGGGATCTGAATTATGAATTAAGAATCTGCTTCTATCACTGAGCTTCTGCACATAATACTAAGTATTCTATGTAGTTAGGAGATCATGGATATACTGTATATGCAGTGAACAGAAAAAATAACTTAACATATACATTTGTATTTTGCTTTTTGGGATTACAGTCTATCACAGAGAACATTACAAAATGATTTATTGAGATTAGTTTTAACTCAGACTTGCACTTCCAGACCCTTATGGCTGGAGCAGATTTTTGGCTGTGTCCACTGCAGGAGGGCATTTTAGCATGCCCAAGACCATATGTGTTAAAAGAGCCATTTTGTCCACTACCTACCACTGCCTCTACCTCCTGAGTACCCCAAGACACTGCAACTTCGGTTCCGAGTTGCATTGAGTGCTAGGACCCCTGGGTACACCTGCTTGCATGTCAGTTTTTTGTTACTACAAATTTTCCTTCTGTACATAACTAATAGTAATCACTTTTTAATTAAAATATGTGTTTGTTTTATACTGTTGTTCCTGCAGAGGAGTGGATCCTTTAACATGTATTTGGCACCTTTTCACACCTCACAGCAGCATGTACACTGAAACTGACCAAGTCAGGCAAACACATCACATCACAGTTCTTAAGATTAGACTTTATTGTAGCTGAAATTCTATTGATTTTCATCTTTCCCTGCACTTATAAACAGTGCAAATTTTTAAATGTCTGTTTTACAAATGAGTAAAGTGAGAGGAGCTGCAGGTTGCCGCAGTAAGTTTTTACACTGAAAAAATTCACATAAATCTCAGAGTTAGTTAGCAGAGAGGCTTGGGGATCTCCTAAATAATTTAATGACACAAAGGTGTTGCGTGATGGCAACAAGTAATCAACATTCAAGTTCTTTTTTTCCCTGTCAGTTTAGTAGGGTAAAGTGCTCTAAATACTACAGCCATTTATCCATGAGTAGGCAGTTGCTATGGTTAAGATAGCAACCAGAGATGTAAGTCACAGTTGTAACTTAGAATTTATGAAACAGAAACAAAACACAGTGTCATTGCTGCTGAATCCATCCACAATTGACCCTGAATCTGAAAGTGAACTGATTTAAACGGCTGAATTTATTAAAAGGTTTACTTAACAGAAGTTTAGCTCACTGATTGGATGTTTCTCAGTTAACACCCATTGGAAATTAAAGTTAAGTAAGTTTTTATGTCCACATGCCTGTACCTATTTTACGTCCCTACGACCTGGCTAACCTCCCATCTACAAACAGCAGGGTAAGGACTTGTAATTCTGAAAGCCAAAGACTACAAGGAAAGCTAGTGACTAGGACTCAAACTGTGGATGACTTTGCAGTAAATGATTTAAAGGGCATGATCATTGAGAACAGTGAAATGTACTGCTTTTTATCAGTGACATGGCAAAAATAATCCCACATGTATCTGTTCATTCTCTGTGTTCTCTCCAGCCTACATGGACACATCCGACTGGGAATTCCCTGATGTTTGTAGGTACTACTTTGGCAAGTTTGGCAAGTGGTCCAGCTTGGTCTTCTCCATGGTGTCACTTATTGGAGCCATGGTGGTTTACTGGGTCCTCATGTCCAATTTCCTTTACAACACCGGACAGTTTATCTACAGTAAGTCACAGTACTGAGTTAGCATCAGAAAAAAAGGTATCACAATGCAGTTTCATTTGGTTGATCAGCACACATCAGTGGTGTCTAATTATGGCCAGCCCTTCAAACATTTAATCAGTAGGGCAGACTAGTACCACAGAAAGGAAGAGTAAAAGCATAAACAGCCATAGTAAGATTTTGATGAAAAGATGCAAACAACAGGCTCTTACTGCACCTCTGCAAACAGCTCACCCCAACAGTTAAACGTCTTTTACCTGCCCTGCTGTGTGATGGAAAAACACATGCAGCAATCACAATAACAATAACAGGGGCTTAAGCTGTGGAGCAACCCGCTGCTTTTGAATGTCATCACCCAAGACAAGCCGTCATCAGTTAGAGACACACCTACCAGCAGGTAGCCCTGTTGTAATGGAAATGCAGATCCCTGCTGCGCTGGGCTGACGGCCCAAACCAAAGTGAGCCAAGCCAAGCCAGACTGTCGAAAAGGGGTATTAGACTTGCCTTTATTGAAGAAAAGCTGCTAACAAAGTTCCCCTAATTCAGTGCTTAACAAATTTCATTTCCTATAGATTATTCACAATAAAAGTCCCTGTTAATTTCTTATGTATAAATTTTTATTGTGAAGCACCAAAATAAGGAAATGTTGAGTTGTCAAGCAGCTTCTAATACGGCTAATAGCGAACATGAAACAGTAAAATGAAGCAGATATCTTAAGTATAAACAGGACACAGGAGAGAAACTAAACTCCAAACCACAAAGATTCAGTTAGAAGCTACAAAAGTACTGAGAGTTGACCACACAGAGACTTTTAGAGACACCTTTCTCTCTCGTCTCCCACAGACAGAGGTGAGTAGAGTCTTGCAATACACATACACGCTTGTTTCAGGTGAAGAAAAGCTTGGCGTGGCACGGCATATCTAAACTGATAATGGAAATGCACTCAACGTGGCCAAAAGTAACAGTTGAAAAGGCCCGTTAGTTTTTACTAGTTTTCAAAAGTTAGGGCGTAGTTGGACTGATTTACATTTATCTTTAATTTAATGATGGATATCAGTAATTCCTTTTTCTCTAGTAAGAGTAATGATTACAGATATCTACAATTGAATTTTCACATTTCAAAAAAAGATTGTAACTAGTGAAAATTTATTTTCCCATATCAGATTGTATTTATGATATGTCCGACATATTAACAAACCATTTCAGAATTGTAGGCATCATAGAAAAATACATAAAATGATACAAAGTAAGACGTTAGCACTAGGATGAGTGTTTCCATGAGTTCCACCGTGGCTGTATTTGAACATTTATCATCCCAGTGACTGCCGCATCTGGTTTATGTTGAATGTGTGTTAGCATGTTGGATGTGTTCCCAACCACATACCCTACAAAGGTCCTTGTTTACTACACAGCTCTTTCTCTGCTGCTGTTGTGACTGACCAGGAAGGTGCATACGGGTCTTCCACCTGTGCTGTTTAATTTGCCAGTCCACTTTTTGTGCTAACCTCAGCACCTCTTGCTGGGGTGGACAGCTAAATGTTTCCAGTCAGAAATTGCACTTGGGAACTTTGGTTCCTTATTACATCTATCAGTCTCCATACTGTGTGCATCTGCGTGTGGCTGTGTCCACTAGGCTATCACCTCTGTACTGTCTGTGACGGTTCAGTACGAATACACAAACGATTACAGCTCTAATGAGCATATTTTTTCAAAGTCTGCATCGCCATGTGCTCACCACTGAGTCCATTGTCATGCCATTGTGACTTTAAAGGTTTACTACTACTCACTACTGACCCACTCTCAGTGTGTGCTGGTGTATTTATCTGCAAAGACTCTGCCCTCTGCTTGAATTTTCTTAAGGAGTTTAGATATAGCATTTTTTGCCGTTATGTAACAACTCATTTGACCGATAACCAATACCGGTTACAATATATCAACTTTTTTTCCCAGCTAATTTTAGTGATCATCAAGTCTCTTCTGTAGTGGAATTAACATCTTTTTATACATGCGTACTCTTAACATGATGGCCCACCAGCAGATGGAGACATGAAATACATTGCTTTTCAATGTATGTAATATTCATTCGTTATGCAAAATAAGAAAAAACATGTTGGCCAATTCTGATGGTTCATTTTACAGCCAATATCAGCCAATATCGACGACTTGCCAATATTATTGTGCATCCCTAATTTTCTTCTTTCTGCTTATGTTGCTGTGTTGGGTATGTTCCTGGTCACCGTGCGCAGGTGAGGTTGGGACTTAATAAAAAACAGTAGCAACCAGGTGCCAGACTGTAAGCTGCACGCTAGAGTCCTGCACTGGTCCATTTTTTCGAAAAACCGCACCTGCCCATACCCATAAAGCTCAGTACCAGAACTGACCTGTTACCTGTCATTATGTCTAAGTCGAAGCCATGCCTCCCCACACCAATTTATAAAAGTCTTGCGACCCAACCCGCACTCATGATTAAACACACACAGGCTACAGTTAATCACATTAAGCTGGGTTCTCCATTTTTGAATTACAAATCCAGTGGACTAAAAGTCTTTTCCACTGGCTGTGGTTGATGCGGGGATGGCGAAAACATTCTGCACAATCACTGCCAGGTTAGGAAACATTTTAGGATGCTCCCTACACCACTATAAAACCTTAAAAGGGTCCTCCCTGGGTGTCTTAAACTCAATGTATGCTACCACCTCATCCTCAGGCTTAAAGGTTTCATGGGTGGAGTCCTCCACATTAGTGACAAATGTGACGACAGAGTCAAAGGTTACAGTTGTCACTGACTTACCAAATAAAAGGAATTGCGGCTTGATAATAGTGATTTAGATATCAAAATATTACACATATACTGCATATTTAATTTGTTTTATTCTGAAAAATAAAAAAATCATTTTTTTTCTCACCTGCTGCCTGCCCACGTGTAGTTCATTTTTACACAGCTTTTTGTGGGTTACCTGGTGGGCAGCTGTGGCAGCCAGTGCAGAGGAAACTACAAAAATCATGGACACAACACCAAAAACACAATATTGTGAGGTGAAATGTCAAGCGGACAACGCTTGTTCCAAAGCAAGAGTAATTCTGGGATTGGCTTCAGTTTCACTGAGGATCGTGTTTACAAACAGGAACACAATTCCTGTGTAGTGTACCTTTTTAAGTAGCTAGTTAAGCAGCTAGCTAGTTCATGTCATCAAATTCACTGTACATCATATGTTCTTAATGTATTTTGCAAATATCATGGAACTACACATCTCTGTATGTTTCAAAGTCCAAACCTCTTTTGACCTTTCCTTACAGAGTTACCCGTTGCAGAGCAGGCTGGTGGGAGTAGATGGGTGGCTCTGTCTGTCGAGAGAGTGATATCATAGCACTGTTAAGAGTATACATCAGAAAGCCTGCTTATAGATAATGGTTATTTTGTGGAGACTGATGGTAAATTATTAGTGGTTGCACCACTAAAAGTGCAGAAAGAGCTTTTGCTTGACCTGATAGTTTCCTCTCCTGTCTACAGACTATGCTCACAATGTCAACATGTCAGATTCAGAGTTTGGAACCAACAGCTCAGATAGAGGTAAGTCACTTACACTATCTGACTTTCAACTTTAACTTCATTGTAGATGTGGGTTTTAGCAGTGGTCACATTGGGCCTTATGTACAAACACTGTGATTGAGCAAATCTGTGATTAAACTGTGGGCATGAACATTTTACACACAAATCTGGGAGTCATTATTATTTTCTTACTTTGAATTTGTTCATATTCTGCAAACACATTTAGAACTGCCTCAGCCATGCATATACACAAATGATTAAGGCCTAACTGTCCTAGAGAATGTAAACACACGTTTTAATTAATGCAGAGCATATTAAAACCACATTCACATTCACCCTTAATTTAATAATGCATCGGCTAAATATATCAAATAACTATGAAACTGACAACCTTTCATCCACATGAGTTACTGTCATAACTAATATTCAACCATAAAAACTGAGTGTCCCAGTCCTAGCTTACAATGGAGTGTATGAAAATGTCCTTATTGAAATCTAACAGTTTTGGTTTTCATTGTTTTTATTAGCTTGGATGATAATGATTGCCATTCCCACTAATTTCTAGTGACAGGAAATTCTGCATTGTAGCCAATTTCAATTTGTAGCCAATGTTAGTTTTTAGCCTATTCAGGATATATAAAAGATTATGATTTATCTCCAAGCAGGTGTTACGATGGCATATCTAGTCTGTGCCTTCAGGAGAGAGTGCATCTTCAGAGACCGACATAACATGTTTGAAGAGAGTAATGAATATCTAATAAGCTGTCTCTGACTTTCGAGACATTCACTAATATGTGCTTAGAAACAGAGTTGGGTCGATTTCTGGTTTTGCTGGTCTGGTAGAGTGTAAGAGCTTAAACTGATGAACTGACATTTGTCCTTATGACACCTTCTAGCAAATTAAAAAGTAGTCTAAATTGGCAATCTGTTCTGATGGCGTCATTATGCTAAATGTAACCTGTACTGCATTAATGGTAAATGGACTTCACCTGTAAAGCGCTTTTCTAGTCTTCTGACCACTCAAAGAGCTTTTACACTACAGGTCACATTTACCCTTTCATTCTTTGATGATCCTTTCTGATTTATGCCCAGGGAAAACCACAAAGCGGGCAAAAGTTTTCAGAGCCAGAGTCACTTTTCTTACGACCAAACAAACCGTTGCCTCGCTGATGTGTTCAGTATCTCTGATGTTAGAAAGAAAACTGCCGCTGCTTAAGAATCACAGGGCAATGCAAAAAATTTGCTCCGATGATAATGCAAATCCACGATGAGTAATATTTGATATATCTGGATGGAACAGATTGTTAGATAAGTGATAGAGTGTGAGGTGAAATGGTATCTTTCATATTGACACTCCTCCAGGAATGATAAGACATCCATACGGGGTCTAATCACCATCTTCATATGCAACAGCCCCTGAATAATTTGTGCCTCAACATCAATGACTTTATTCACAAAAGGACATGCAATGTTTCCCCCTCCTGCTACATGCTCACCTGCTGAGCTGGTTTGCTTCACAGAGTATGTTGCCATAGTAACTGGCTCAGGGTTACGCTGAACTGGCTTTGTGAAATGGAAGACTCAGAGTTTCCCTCATCTCAGGCTTAACATACTCAGAGTTTTCACTAATCCCGCTTTCTGAAATAGGGCCCTGCTCTATCTCTGAGCCACAGCAGCAATATGATCATGTGATTTACATAATATTATGTTTGTAGATGGACTAAAAAAGTCACCAGTGTCTGACTGGCAGTGAGCCGAGGTCATGAAGGGGATCATGTTTCAGGAGATGGGTGGGGCAGAGCGCAAACGCTGTGTTTCTTTACAAAGTTTTTTTTTTTTTTTTTTTTTTTTTTTGAGGTGACAAGAGGAGATGTAGCAAGAAAATTAAAATTGCACCAACATGGCAGCACTTTGGATTTGAAGCCAACATAGGGGTGTCGAAAATAAGCGAGGCAGTACTGCTGTTACTGCTACTTAAATTTTGTCGGACAGCATGTTTATATTTATATTAGTCGACAATGACTGAGGAACGACTGATTAATGAAGTTAAGATGAGGAATTATCTACCTGATAACTTCTTATTTCACTGCAAAAACTTAAATAAGGTGGAGGCTTGCTAGAAAAAGATCGCCAGGGGGCTGACAGTTTCTGGTCTGGTGAGCTAAATGAACATCGTTTATAACAAGCCATGCTACTTTCTGTTAGCTATGTTGTATGTCAATTTTAGTAAATATCACAATATAAAAGGAAGATAGCAAGTAGGCTACTCACTCATGTTTTAAGTGGTTACATCTGATCTCAAGCAAACTGTAATGGATTCAGGTGTGCAAAGGGAGCTGTGACACATGGTAAAATTCGGTATACCGGTCCGGTCCGGTGGTTTAATATCAAACTGGTTTGAAAATTTTTACACTGGCCCAACCCAGGGGTGGGAATCACCAGAGTCTCCATGATATGATATTACATTACTTTAGTCACGATACAATATTATTGGGATTTTAAATGTGTTGCGATATGCTGAGTATTGCGATAAAATATATTGTGATTTATTGCCTGTTTTCAATTGCAAATAATGTCCCCAAAGGAAAACTTTGTCAACATCTGTTTTATCCAATAAGATAAAGTTTTCAGTCAGTCTATAAGGCTACCTTAAGTGTCATTTGTATTTATAATTTTGACATTTTATATAATAAGAAAATTGAAACTTGGCACTGTGTGATAATATGATATTGCCACACAAAAACATCGCAATACTATGCTCTATCAAATTTTTCCCCCACCCCTGGCCCAACCCTACTTAGAAACAACTTCACTGCTTTTCCATGACACAGCTCTGGGCAAACATATTTTCCATATAGAGGAATGGAGGCGTGACAGTATGCTGATTGCAGATAGCGGGTACATGCCTGTCAGTTTAGAATGATTCTGATCACTGAGATATGTACAGTGGTAAGAACAAAATTAGCTGGTGCTCACGTCTCATGAATCTGACAGTAATTTTGCTTACTTGGGCACTGTGTTCTGCTAATGAATTGAGTTTTTCACACCACAGTCCCGCATTCTTGTGCTGCATTTGTAGGAGGTCTGCAATGTTTGCTCCGGTGTGACTTTTGTGTACTGCTCTTGTTTGGAGAACGTGAGACAGCAGTCGCCAGTCCTCTGTGAGATAATGTGCCCTTATAATCACATATGAATCAACTGACCTTGAGTTCAGGCGTCACAAGTTAATGCCACCCTTCCTGCTGTACTTAAAGATTCCTCAACTTTATGCTTCACTTCTCTGTAGAGCTTGGTTGGCTGTGTTGGTGAAAAACATCAGGACAGAGTCACATACCTGGGTTCCAGTGTTTTTAGTATGTAACAAACAAAAGCCCTAGTTTTCAACAACGCTGTATGGACGCAGCTCTTTGCACATGAAGTAGGTGATGGACTGTGTTATTTTCTTAGCTCTCTCAGAGTTGGGTGGTAGTTTTGTCAAGCTAAGTGTGTCCAGTGTTGGTTGATTTTTTGGCAGAGCGGGTGTAGTATTAGCTTGGCTGTCAGTGGCTAATGCTATCTCTGGATGGTGGAGTGTGCGGTGAGCCCTCATGTTCGTAGTATTCCCAGAGTATTTTATTCTCATATGACACTGCTTGCAAATCGCATGTGTCACATCCAAGTCCTCCTTACTTTCTGTGTTAAAAATGCGCAAAAGGAGTCCGAAACGTCGCAAATAAATTTTATATTGCAAGTTAGACAGTGTGCGGGAGTCATTTTGCAAATTTTTGGTCTTCTCTCTCCAACGCACCTGTCTTGTTTTAATAGATGTGCGAAGTCAATCAATCAATCAATTTTATTTATAAAGCCCAATATCACAAATCACAATTTGCCTCACAACTATAAGCTTTATCAAAGAGGAAAGTCTTAAGTCTAGTCTTAAATGTGGAGACGGTGTCTGCCTCCCGGACTGTAACAGGAAGATGATTCCACAGGAGAGGAGCCTGATAGCTGAAGGCTCTGGCTCCTGATCTACTTTTGGAGAAGTGATTTCCTTTGTGTTAAAAAATCCCAAATAAGTCCAGACGTTTGATTTAAACACTGATTTAAACACTGATGGTGCATTTCTGATTTCTTTCTCTGGTGCCTCTCTGGTGTCAGTGAAGATATCACTACTGTCTTTTAAGATTCACTCAGTAAATTCTGAATTTTTTTTTATTTTATGTAGGTGAAGGAGACTTGTGTATGTTTGTTGCACCCACATTTCTGGACTACACACTTGTTATATTTGAAGAAATGACAGGCTGTTTCCTAAATCACACGTAGGGGTAAAAAAAACAAAAACTTTTTTAGTAAGTAAATTGACTGTCCTGGTAATGCTTTGCTGATTTGTTCAACAGTCATCTGTCCATACCCAAACACTGACCCTCAAGGGAACTACACTGTCTGCACGCTGTACCTTAGTACCAATGGAAACGATACATCTGATGTCAGCTCTTTTGAACACTGGTGGAGTAAAACCAACACCATCCCTCTCTACCTCATCATTCTGCTGCTGCCGCTGCTCTGCTTCCGTTCAGCCTCCTTCTTTGCAAGGTTCACCTTCTTGGGTAAGACAGAACAAAAGCAATGACATAAACAGTGGGTAGCAGTGTATGTCATAAGTCAAACAGCTTGGGCTTTGTGCCCCCAAATTTTCTTTCTAATTCACTGTTGGTGTTGTCAAACGCAGCACAGTTCACAGCTGAGTTTTAAAACATCAGCAGTGACCTGGGGAACACCAGGTGCTCCTCTTTAGATCTTTGATTTTCTTTGAATCCTAGCTAAAGGGTAAGCTGCCATAATTGATTTTTGGCAGCCAGGTAGCCGACAGTTTGTTGGATTTCTGATTGAAACATACTTATTCCTCTTTAAAGAAACCTAACAACTGACTGCAGGTATACAAGGTAAGCAAGCAAATCAGCCAGCATACTAGAGCTATGATCAGGTCAAACCTAACATCAACCCACACAGTTTCTGAATAGGCCCCTAGATTTTCTTCTGAATATGCTGTGTGCTGCATCAGTCATCCATTCTTGTTGTCTTGTTCCATCTCGTTCAGGCACCATTTCGGTGGTCTACCTGATTGTGCTGGTCACTGTTAAAGCGGTCCGCCTCGGCTTCCACCTGGAGTTCCACTGGTTTGACACAAGCCAGTTCTATGTTCCAGGTAAACCCTCACAAGTAGGCAGATATTGGTTATTGCTTGAAGTTAAGATTGTACAGGGCCATTCCTGTGACACTGTAGTATTTATCCCTTTAACAACTTTAGATGTATAAGCCCCTTGTAGACAATGTTACTGACTAATAGGGGTGGGAATCACCAGAGGCTCCACGATTCGATATTATCATGATACTTTAAGTAATGATACAATACTAATGCAATTTTGAATGTGTTTCAATATGCTCATTATAGTTGTACCTTGTGATTTATTTCCTGTTTTCAACTGTAAATAATGTCACCAAAGGAAAATGTCAACATCTGTTTTCGTCTAATAAGACCGTTTACAACCTGTTCATATTACTTCAGCCATTTTTTCCCCCAGCAAAATGTATTTAGTGGACTGAAAAAAGCTACTGATTATACTACTCAAGTTGGCTAACTAAAGTTTAATTTTGATTTGTAATATTGATGATTTATAGAATATAAAGAAAAACCTGGCACTGTGTGACGATACAATATTGGCACACAAAAATATTGTGATACTATGCTGTATTGGTCTTTTCGGAACTGCTTTATGGCTGTGCAAACTTCAGATTTTTTTTATGCCAGTGATAGCTGTGACCGAAGGTATTATGTTTTTAGGTTGTCCATCCCATTCACAATATCTGCAATATGCAATATTTCAAGAACACCTTGAGGGAATTCAAATTTGGTACAAACGTCCACCTGGACTCAAGAATGAATTGATAAGAATTTTGCAGTCAAAGGTCAGGGTCACTGTGACCTCAGAAAACATGTTTTTGGCCATAACTCAAGAATTCATACAGTAGTTATGACAAACTTTCACACATCTACATCTTATAGGATAAAATGATGTGATGATGAAGTGATGACATTTTCACTCCAAGAGGTCAAAGGTCAACTTCACTGTGACATCATAATGTTCTGCAAAAAACACTTTCCCTGCCATTATTCAACATCGTAACTATAAAAAATACAAACAGCCTATATAGTCGTTTTTCTTACAGAATCCATTATCCATAATCACATTCCCAGCATGTTATCAGAAGACGAAAAAAGGGGATACATAAATATAGTGGAACCTCAACAAAATGATGTCACCTCATCCATATAAGAAGTGTGGATAGGTCAGCCGTTAGAGTCCAACAGAGGTAAAAAAAAAAAAATCCAAAAAAGGTCCCCAGATACAATCAAACTTCTTTGTTGTTTTTGTACTAACAGAATACAATATTCTATCAGGAGTACTATATGATATGAGTTCATTGATCCAGAGTTTGGGTGCTGGGGATTTTTTCAGATTTCCAGTTTTTCAGAATACATTTTTTGCTGCAGTACCTGCAAGCAGGATAAAGTACTGTGCTGACTGTACGGATGTTCTGTGCTGCTGGATTGAAAAATGTGTGTGAAGCATCCAGGTTTAGAATTTGTAGCTTTGTTGCAGCAACATTCATATTTGTCTACTGTCATGGCTACATATTAGTCTGACATGGATGTAAACTGTAACTGCAACTTGACTGGTTTGGGGAGGCATACAACAACAAGGCAGTAATTCAAATCTGAAAATGTTTATATATTATTATATTTATCAAGATCGATATTGATCAGTCGACTGATTGATCGATTTATCGATCAGGATATTGAATTTGGCTGTGATCAGAATTTACATTGATGAGTTTATTACTGTATCCATTGATGTAATTGTTGGATGACGTGTTTTTGGCCTGCTGGCATAAGGATGTTGATTTTGTCAGTTCTTTGGTTGATGCCCAACTCTTCTAGACAGACAGACAGGCCAACTATTGCTGACCCAGATTGTTATGCAGTTTGATATTAAAATGTAAAATCTTTCTTACTTTTCCCCCAGCTCCACCATCTTGCCAAAAAATTGCCTCTCCCTCCCTTAATGACTGTCATAATAATTGACATTAAAATGTACTCTTCCTGCCCACAGGATGAACCTTTTCCATTTTGGCCTCTCCTTGAGCTTTCCTCTTTTACCGCCCCAGGGCCAAAATAATAACTTTTGCATGCAATTTACCTCATAATATGAAATCACAATGCTATGAAATTTGAACACAAAGCTTAAACCCTTTTGATTGTAGGAGGTAATGAACATTGCAACCATTAGGAGCACTAGTGTATTTTTTGGTTCTAAAAAGCAGCAAATGTATCATTTCTGTCTCCTTGGTTCTTTCAGAGTTCAGACTGCTCTTCCCTCAGTTTACTGGTGTCCTCACTCTGGCCTTCTTCATTCACAACTGCATCATCACATTAATGAAGAATAACAGACACCAAGAGAACAATGTGAGCTTTATTCACCCATGCTCCTACACAACTTCACACACTGCAAACATATTCATTAAACTGCACTAATCTGGTCTCTGCTGACTCTGTGTAGATAACACACTTAAGTCTCACGAGTTTTTTTATTGTGAATTACATGAGTTGGTACATTTTGATGTTACAAACAGGAAGGAAATAGTCTTCAAATATAAAAAATCAACTACATTTATTGACTTCAGAAAATAGTAAGTACAGAGCTGCTGAGCCTAATGTGGACGTGTTTGTGTGTTTTCAGGTGCGGGACCTGTCTGTGGCTTACCTTCTAGTAGGGCTGACCTACCTGTATGTGGGAGTGTTGATCTTTGCTGCCTTTCCCTCACCTCCTCTCTCCAAAGACTGCCTTGAACCAGTGAGACTTACACTTCAGTTTTCTTTTCTTTTTTCTCCAGTGTCTAATTTTGATGGGGGTTTTTTGCCTCCGCGCCAACAATGGCCATGGCTGTAGGCATTATGTTTTCAGGTAGTTTGTCCGTCCATACGTAAGCATGTACATCATTCCCATCCTTGTGAATGCAATACCTCAAGAAGGCTTTAAGGGAATTTCTTCAAATTTGGCAAAAGCGTTCTCTTGGACTCAACAATGAACTGATTAGATTTTGGTGGTCAAAGGTCAAGGTCACTGTGACATTTTCTGTGTCATTCTTGTGAATGTGATGTCTGAAGAACACCTTAAGGGATTTTTTTTTTTAATTTGACACAAATGCCCACTCAGACTGAAGAATAAACTGATTAGAATTTTGTGGTCAAAGGTCATGTTCAGTATGACCTCACAAAATACATTTTTGGCCATAACTCAAGAATTCATATGCTAATTATGACAAAGCTTCACACAAATGTCTAATAGGATAAAATAATTAAATGGTGACATTTTATATCTAAAAGGCCAAAGGTCAACTTCACTGTACAGGGTTCGACATAACCCATGGCCCAATGGCCCGGGGCCAATCAGAGCATGTGAGCGGAGCGGAGCGGGTGAAAATTTCCGCTCCTCGCTCGCAGACCTGTCACTTTGCGCCGCTCGTCCGCTCCGCTTGGTTCTGCGCATTCTTCGCTCCGCTCCATCATAAATTTTATCCCGCTCCACTCGCTCACCACTCCGCTCAAAAAAACTGCGTCGTACTACCCTAACCTGT
>NC_065514.1:36496152-36512239 GCF_006386435.1 Epinephelus moara
TGTTTTCCATGCTAAACGTTAGCCTAAATTTGGAGCACTATTTACCCCCCTTACCGACAAGCTAACACGACATGGTTAATTTTCATGGTTAATGTTTCATATGACATAGCGTCACTCTAGCACAAAATATAGGCCTGCTGAATGTAGGCCTGTGAGCAATAAATGACTACAGATTTAATTTATTGTAATGACAGTGGTTGTCCAAACATTTCTAAGAATTGTAGCTCAATTATGCATGCACGCATGCGCACATGTTAGCTAGCTCCGTCTCATTTTAATATCAGGCAAACCAATGGCAGTGACAGTATCTTTGCAGACTTATCTTAGCCAAACTAATAACCAGTGCTTAATTTGTAAAATTAGAAGTAGGGGAACACTTTGGGCCTCTTAGAGAGCAGTGTTCCCCCACTCCCAAAAGTGGGGGAACACTTTTTTAAGCGGCACCTGAGCCGCCTCACTGCGCGACCCCGAATGGAATGGTTATGACATCTAGTGTTGTCACGGTACCAAAATTGGGACCCATGCTATGATACCAGTGAAAGTATCACGGTTCTGAGTAGTATCATGACTAAAACATACATAAAATGAGGCAGATGTGCCTTTTGTCATTTATAAAAAGATGAATCACTTTTCTATAATACATCAATGATATTTCAATGGAATAAATTACTTAGTGATTGATTCATACTTCAAAAACAGCATCAATAAGTGATTAACATAGGGGGGGATCAAAATAAAATAATAAATAAAATAAGAATCAACCAGCCACCCTCCTCCTCTGACAAGTAAAGAACAGTCCCTTCATAAGTAAAGAACAGTCCCTAAAGTGCGGTGAGGTTTGTGGACCGTTACCTGCCACAGAGAGAGAAATGTGAACCGCTTGTTTCTCCTCTGATACGCCACATACCTGTGTGCCTGTGTGCCTCGGTTGTCCAGGTACTACTGGGCAGTCATGACGCCAACGAAAGAGGAAATTACTGGACCTGGAGTCGGACTCGCCGGTAAGCCGTTATGTTGCGGCGCGGAGCTCACGGGATTTGCGCGGAGCGCATGGACACTCACACTTGGCTTCTTTGTCTCCAAATCTTCAGTCCATAAATTAGTCTATACTCCGCTGTGTAGGTATGTTACCGCCAGACACCTGTGCCTGCTGCAGCGGAGTTGTCCTTTCCTTACATCATAGATTAATTAGTGCGGTCGCAATCGGACAGCCTTATTGGCTACAAAGATGCAGATGAAAGGTTTGAATATTAATTCCAATTGTGGCCGTACTCAGTAGCGACTTATGATTTTAAAAGTAGCGAAGTAGATTACATGGTGTAAATTGTACTCAAGTAGGAGTAAAATTACACACTTGAAAAAAATACTCATAAAAGTACAAGTACCCAAAAAATCTACTTAATTACAGTAACGTGAGTATTTGTAATTCGTTACTTCCACCCCTGGCTACGGCATCAATAAAACATGAGCTTGGTAGATTCTCCCCGCTGTTAGGGACCGTTCTACACGGTACCGCTGGCAGGGTGGAAATAGTCAAAGTGTGGAGGAGGCGGACCAGGTTAAGCGGCCAACCTCCGAAGCACTCTCGCCTCTCCCCGCAGTTAGGGACCGTTCTCCAAGGTACCGCTGCTTCTCTTCTCAGTTTCTTTTCTGAAGTACACAGTAAACTCCATAGTTTTGAAAGAAAATAGTGTGGGTGTGCGCAGGTGCAAAGATGCATTCTGGGTGGGGCATGAGCGACCGGAGCGAAATTGGAGCGAGAGATAAGGCTCCGCTCCACCTTTTAAAAAAATAGCTGCTCCTCGCTCAGCACAAAATCGTCCCGCTCCCCGCTCCGCTCCGCTCACATGCTCTGGGGCCAATCAAAAACTATGTCGGGCAAGTTGACTGGCCCGCTCGGGTCAGTGACGCTGTAAGGCTTTTTTTGTCAGGGGAACAACTCCAGCGGATTTTTATCCCACTTTTCTTGAGCCTTCAGTGGATTTATTTGGGCTTTTTGGCCAAAGGTGTCCTCACCTTTGCTCATGCAATCAAACACCGGAGGAGGGGGAAACGTGCTGGTGCGCTTGTGCGTCTCCGCCAACGCGGACACCACACACCGCTGCCATGCAGGTATATTTCTCTCCAACGTCCGTCCGGAACTCTCCGGCAAAACTAAAGGTGGAGGTATCTGTTTTTACACTGACAGCGGCTGGTGTAATGACGTGACAGTGATCCAGCAGCACTGCTCTCCTGATCTGGAATCTTTTTTTCCATCAACTGCAAACCTTTTTACTCCTAGATTGCTTCATTCATTCTGGTCGGTGTTTATATCCCACCGCAGGCCAACGTGCAGGAGGTAGGCTACAGCGCACACTCGCCGACCAGATAGGCTATTGTGTGTGGAGCGGACTCCTTAGTTATTATCCTTGGCGACTTAAACAAAGGTAACCTCACCCATGAACTCCCCAAATAACAGTTTATAAAATGTCCGACCAGAGAGAAGAATATCCTGGATCACTGTTACACAACTGTTAACAACGCCTATCACGCCGTCCCCCGCGCTGCACTGGGCCACTCTGACCACAACACCGTCCACCTGATTCCCTCATACAGGCAGAAGTTAAAGCTCTGTAAACCTGTTGTGAGGTCATGTAAGAAGTGGATAAGTACACAGAGGCTGTGACATCATACATCAGCTTCTGCAAGGACTGCTGTATATACTATCACGCACTACAGTGAGGTAGAATGGAGTTAAATGAAATAGGCCTAAAGTTAAATTAAATGAAGTTTTATATTCATTTTTTCTCTCTCTCTCTCTCTTTTTTACTTGGGCCAGTAAGAATATACAAGGGGCCAGTAAAACTCTGAACTACTGGCCCGGGGGGCCAGTGGAGAAAAAATGTTATGTCAAACACTGCTGTAACATCATAATGTTTTGCATAAAACACTTTTCTGGCCATTACTCAGCGTCATATCTCAGGAACAGAAGGGGAGACATTTGGTCAGATGCTGAATTGGTGACACTAATCTTGGGTGTCCACCTTGAAATTGTGCTGATTATACAGATCTCCTGTGCTGTCGGGGGAAAGATGTGTCGAAGTATTCATGTTTTCGCAGACATGGATGTGAAATGTAAGAGAGACTTGGCTGGTGCACAGAGGCATACAACCTTGGGGTGGTAATTGTAGTTTTCATTATGTTTTTGTGAAATAAACTTGAACTCCCTTGACTTTGGACTACTGGATCCAGTAGTGCCACTATTTCACCATTTAACTTCTGCTTGAGGCAGAGAGGCAGATTTCTTTTTTTCTTGTATTTCAGGATTAAGGTATCCTCTCAAAACATAACTTTGAAAAGTCAGTCAGCATAATTTTCTACCTGTGTGTCTTTGGATGTACATTTGGATTTAGATACTGACTTTAAAGCTCTAAAAAGCTTGATCATGAACAAGAGGTAATAAGTAACACTTGCCATAATATTACATATAATATCAAATGGATTAAATTTACTTTACAGTAACTTAATTCTACAATTCTGATAATATAGTCTTGTTAACAAAGGAAAATGTTAACAGATGTGGCTATAAAGTCACATTATTATTTACCCTGACTGTAGTTTTCCAACAGAATTGTCAGACCAACCCCACATTGCAACCCCTTCACTGCTTTCTTCTTTCCTACAGAACTTCTTAGATAACTTCCCCAGCAGCGATGTGATGGTGTTTGTGGCTCGGACTTTCCTCTTATTCCAGATGATCACAGTCTACCCCCTGCTGGGATACTTGGTGCGGGTCCAGGTGATGGGCCAGATCTTTGGCAACCATTACCCCAGGTAGCACTGAAGGGTATTATCACTGAAATTCTTGTCTTGTCATTTCTGTGGCAGCATACCTGCACACAAGACTGATAAGGGTAACTGGTCTTTTTTTACAATAATGTCTTTGAATTTTAACAAAGTCTTGAAGTATTGTAAAATATTACCTGCCTAAAATTCAGACTGAATGGCAGTAGTACAGTATTCTTTCTAATGCATGTATCCTAATGCATGGCTGGGTCATCCAAATATTAACAGATTTAGATGAGAGTAATTTTCCACACAAAACTGCAGCTATACATTTTATGTGAAGCTTAATGAATAGTGAATTAGTGAAGCATTTAACGTCAAATAAGCAGGATAGAACTAACAAAAATTAAAAAAACATAACAGAAAAAGCTGTTAAATATGTTTAATTTGGCTTTAATAAACCTGCACTCTCTTGGAATTCAGAGTAAGGTTTACAGTGATTACAGAGGAACTCTGTAAAAAGATGTCAGTGTTCTGTGCAGTAAGTCTGCTATCTTTCAGCAATGGTTTTCACATTGTCTTTCTTTAGTTTCCTTCACGTTCTGGCACTGAACATCTTAATCGTTGGAGCTGGTGTCCTGATGGCCAAGTTTTATCCCAATATTGGATCCATCATAAGGTATGTTTCAAAGTGTTTTCTTATTGACATGTACAGTATGATAGCTAATAGTCATGGATGTCCTGATAATGTTTTATTGGCCCTGATTTCGATCCAAGTCATTTAATCTTAAGAATCTGCCGATACCAAGTTCCAAACTGATACTAATAATTGTCCTAGATAAAACAGCTTCACAGTGCACACTTAAAGTACTTAAAAGTTATTAAAATCATTTTAAAGCCCTGTTTCCACCAAACACTTTTGGTATTGTACCTTTGGAACCAAAAGTAACCCCTCAGACATGGTACCTAGACCACCTAGACTGCTCCGTCCAGCACTCACTGTATTTCCCCATTACTGGTGACACAGATGGAAGTCTGCGCCTTGTTTATCGTCCATTTTCAGAACAAAATAAAAAAGGCTACAGTGAGAGTCTCTCTCTATGGGATATTTAAAAATAGTGTATGTGCATTTAGTCTTTCTCATGTTCTGTTTGTGAGGAAAATGTGTCTGGATTAACACAAGTGTTAGTCTGTGAATGCTGCGAGTTATAGTGAAGCCAATTTGTGTACTTGTGTTTGAAATTGTCTCTATTAAGCCATATTTAATGGGTGTTTTGAATCAACTAAACTTTACAGCAGGTGTAACTGGAGGTGTAACTGCAGACACACTACCACAGAAGTAAAAATGCTCACAACGGCATAGGCGTCGTGCGTAGGCTACATGGGTAGGGTCTACGCACAATCATAAATCCCCTATTAGAAGTTGCCGTCAGTTGGCCCCATGTAGTGTTTCTTTTCTCTGACTATAGCTACAGTGGCAGCAAAACAACTTTTAATTTTATAGTTACAGTCTGCTAATAAAACTCTCCACAATGTGAACAGTGGTTACATGAGCTTCAAAACCAGCCAGAACTCATCCCTGAGCAGAGTGACCGTTCGGTATTGACCAGTCAACTGACTGCATTGTTCACAGCTTCACCTTTTTGTACCAGATCTGTGTGCTAGGTATCCCAACAGAGTGGTGACAGAAAGTGGGAACGGTAGAGGTTCCATTGGTACTATCCACAACTTTTCGAAGTAGAAACAGAAAAAAAAGCATACCAATCTGAACTGTACTGTACTGTACTGCTCGGTGGAAACGGGGATTAATGTATAGCCTATGCTTGACAACTGAATAGCTCTGTAATGCATTTTAAAAAATCCCTGCATCCAAGCTGTTCCTTAAAGTTTATCTTTATGCCTCTGCACCAGTGTTATGCTTTCAGGTTGTCTGTCTGTCTATCCACCCTTCTATTCCATTCTTATGAACGTATTATCTCAAGGAATTGTTTCAAATTTTGCACAAAAGTTTACTTGGACTCGAGAATTAACTGATTAGATTTTAGTGATCAAAGGTCAAGGTCATTGTGACCTTGCATCCATCTCATTCTTGTAACGGGATATCTCAAGAACAACTTGAGGGAATTTCTTCAAATTTGACACAATCATCCACTTGGACTGGAGAATAAACTGATCAGAATTCTATGGTGGAAGGTCAAGGGCAGTGAAATACGTTTTTGGTCGTAACTCAAAAAATTATATGCTAATTGTGACAAAAGTTCACACAAATGTGTAATAGGATAAAATAATGAAATGCTGACATTTTATATCCAAAAGATAAAAGGCCAGCTTTACTGTGACATCTTAATGTTCTGTATAAAACACTTGGATGTTAGTCAACGTCATATCTCGGGAACAGAAGGGAAGACATTTGGTCAGACACTGAATTGGTGACAGTCATCTTGGGTGTCCATCTTGAAACTGTGCTGATTGTATAAATCTAATGTGCTGTTGGAGGGAAGATGTGTGTGAAGCATCTGTGTTTTCACAGACATCGATGTAAACTGTGAGAAAAACTTGACTGGGGTGGAGGCATGCAACCCCAGGGCTATAATTCTAGTTTAGGATTGCCCATAGGATGCACTCTAAGTCATCAGTTAAAAGCACTACTTGAGCTGTTGTGAAACTTTAAACTGTGCTTTGTACTGATGCTAACTTTGTCTCCCTGGGCAGGTTTTCTGGGGCAACATGTGGCCTGGCTTTAGTGTTTGTCTTTCCTGCTTTAGTCCACATGATCTCGATGAAGAGACAGGGGGCGCTCCGCTGGCCGTCAGCCCTCTTCCACAGTTTCCTGATCGTGCTGGGCGGGGCCAACCTGCTGGCTCAGTTCTTCATGTAGAGAAGCAGTCAGACACAGACACTCTAAGCTGTTCAATAGCCAGGTGTGATCAAGATATGATCATCAAAGTGTGATGAAGATTTCAGATGGGCATCTCTGAAATTAGATTGCCTGTATGTAACCACACAGTGTGTATTATCCCACTTAATAATAATAATAATGCCCAGATAAACCACAAAAGCCCCCAGACAGTCAGATTGAATGTCTGTTTCTCTGATATAAAATTCAATATCTCTCACCTTCTGTAGGAAGAGTTACTGTTGGGGTTGGTAAAGGTTTATGTTTCAGGGGAATAACAAGAATCCAATGTCTTGGTTTTACAGCATTGTCTTTTATTTTCTACAAGCAATCCAGTCAGTGGTATTTCTATGATAAAATCTCCGTTATAACTTTCTACATAATACTGTTGATTATTTCTGCCTAGACTGATCCCAGACCTGTCGAGCCAAGTCATACAGACACATTGTGAGCTGTGTTCAGGCTCTTGATAACTTCAGCGGCAAGCTGGCCAGAATATTTAGAGTATGAGCTATTTACCTACTTGCTATTGCAGGTTTAAATTTGTTACATGAGAAGCTTTACAGCTGGATTTTATGATCATATATTGTCGTGCTGACACTATGGAATCATTTTACTAACTCTGTGATTATGTAAACTGTTGTATCTGTTTTGAGGAGAGCCATTTTATGTACTTTTTTTTTTTTTGTTAAGAAACCTTTGACACAATCTTTTGATTTTTATGAGCAGTGTTGATTTACATATTTGACATGTTTACATGATGGCTATTTTTGAGTTACTGTGCCCCTGTATTTTACTAATGATAGGATAGACAAAGGGAATATGTGTGTGAAAATAAACCATATCAGCCTATAAGAATTGTTTTCCTCTTTCTGTTTTTAATAAGATAACATTAGAACTTTATTTATCCTGAGGGAAATTTGTTAGGCAACAGTAGCAGTATTAAGTAGAAAAGGTCGCATATACATAGAGTGAGGTTATAAAATTTAAATAATAAGGTGCACATTCAAAATATACACAACGAAAAAAATAGAAACAGGTTCACAGTAAGGATCAGTTTTCGTGGGTTGCATATAGTATGTATGTATCGTTTCAAATCTGAAGTAGGCCTACAGGTAAATGTGTATGTTTAATTTTGGATGTTCATGATTATGTCCATGATATTACATGTAATGTCCAAATATTGCACATTATACCCTGTAAATTAGAGCGTTGTAATTATTGTAATCCATGATAGATAGTAATCCAGTGAGAGAGGGAGAGAGATCAGTGGAGCAGAGCTGGAATGGAAGCTGGACTCCCATCAGCATGTCTCTGATATCTAGCTCTCTGCTTGAGGTAAACAAGTTTTGCAGTTTTATTTACTGCTGAAGTTGCTCATGACCAGACGTAATTATAATAAACTAAAACTAAACTTAAATTAGATGCGAAAAAACACATTTGTTAACTGAAATAAAAATAAAAGCTAGACTTTACAAAAACAACTAAAATGATAGTCTATTTACGAACTAACTGGGATGTCTACATGACTGTGAGTCAGTTGCCTTTATAAAATGTTGTGTTTGTATTGTCATACCTGTTCTAAACCTCTTAGATCATGCCCCTGACCAATACCCCCCATATAATAATATCAGTAATACTAAAAAAAAAAGCAGTGGCATAAGGTAGTTATGACAGGCCCCAGTGCACGTTATTATGATGGGGCCCAGTGCCAAAATGTTTCTGAACTAGCCCCATATAGGCTATCCTAGTATCTCATCACATGATCAAATAAAGACTTTACCCGGGGGGAGAGCTCGCCAGCCGGAGAGGCGGGCCTTAGGCCATGGTGCCCAGTTGGGCTCAGTCTGAAGAAACAACATTGCCCTGTGGGCCCACCACCCGTAGGGACAGAAATCGGGGTCGGGTGCATTGTGTGCCAGGCGGCAGGCATGGGCGGGGCCCCTGGCGTGCCGATTCCTGGCATCATGGACTGGCTTTTGGTACGTGGAATGTCATCTCTCTGGTGGGGAAGGAGCCAAAGCTGGTGTGGGAGGTGGACCGGTACTGACTAGATATAGTTGGGCTCACCTCCACACACAGCACTGGTTCTGGAGCCAAACTCCTGGAGAGGGGCTGGACTCTCGCTTTTTCCGGAGTTGCTCAGGGTGAGAGGCGCCGGGCGGCTGTGGGGATACTCACAAGCCCCCGGCTGAGCGCTGCTGTGTTGGGGTTCTCCCCGGAGAATGAGAGGGTCGCCTCGATGCGACTGCGGGTTGCAGAGAGAAGGTCTCTGACTGTTGTTTGTGCCTATGCACCGAATGGCAGTGCGGAGTACCCGGCCTTCTTGGAGTCTCTTGGCGGTGTCCTGCAAGGGGTGCCGGCTGGGGACTCCATAGTTCTCCTGGGGGACTTCAATGCTCCCGTTGCTCACGGGCAATGATGGAGAAACCTGGAGGGGGGTGATTGGGAGGAATGGCCTGCCTGATCTGAACCTGAGTGGTGCTTTGTTATTGGACTTCTGTGCGAGCCATGGACTGGCCATAACCAACACCATGTTTGAACACAGGGAGGTTCATAAGTGTACCTGGTACCAGAACACCCTAGGCCTAAGATCAATGATCGATCTTGTGGTCGCATCAGCAGATCTGCAGCCGTGTGTCTTGGACACTCGGGTGAAGAGAGGAGCAGAGCTGTCAACTGATCACCACCTGGTGGTGAGTTGGATCAGATGGCGGGAGAGGCTGCTGGACAGACCTGGTAAACCCAAACGTGTAGTGAGGGTGAACTGGGAACGTCTAGCAGAGGACCCTGTCCATGGGGTCTTCAACTCCCACCTCCAGGAGAATTTCTTGTGCATCCCAGGGGAGGTTGGGGACATGGAGTCTGAGTGGGCCAGCAAAAACCCGGGTGTGGGAGGAGTTCGGGGAGGCTATGGAGAAGGACTTTCGGTTGGCCTCAAGGAAGTTCTGGAAGACCGTTAACCGACTCAGGAAGGGAAAGCAGGGCTTGTCTCAGGCTGTGCTCAGCAGAGAGAGAGAACTGCTGGCCCGAACTGGGGACATCGTCGGGCAGTGGAAGGAGCACTTTGAGGACCTCCTGAACCTGGCTATCACGTCCACTGAAAACGAGGCAGAGCCTGAAGACTCAGGGGAACTCTCCCATATCCCTGGCGGAGGTTGCTGAGGTAGTTAAAAAGCTCCCAAGTGGCAAGGCGCTGGGTGTAGATGAGATTCGCCCTGAGGTGCTGAAGGCTCTGGGCCCTGTTGGGCTGTCTTGGCTGACACGCCTGTTCAGTGTCGCATGGAGGTCGGGTACGGTGCCTGCAGAGTGGCAGACCGGGGTGGTGGTCCCCATCTTCAAAAAAGGGGACCGGAGGGTGTGCTTCAACTATCGCGGTATCACACTGCTCAGCCTCCCAGGTAAAGTTTACTCCAGGGTGCTGGAAAGGAGGCTCCGACCAGATTCAGATTCAGGAGGAGCAATGCAGATTCCGTCCTGGCCGTGGAACAGTGGACCAGCTCTTTACCCTTGCAAGGCTGCTGGAGGGGGCGTGGGAGTTTGCCTATCCAGTCTACATGTGCTTTGTGGACCTGGAGAAGGCTTACGACCGCATCCCTCGGGGGGTCTTGTGCGGGGGTACCGCGGGAGTATGGGGTTCCAGGCTCGTTGCTACGAGCCATCCGGTCCCTGTATGACCAAAGTCAGAGCTGTGTCCGTATACTCGGTGTAAAGTAAACCACGTTCTTGGTGGGTGTTGGCCTCCGCCAAGGTTGTCCCTAGTCACCAATCCTATTTGTGATCTTCATGGACAGGATCTCGAGGCACAGCCGGGGGGAGGAAGGGGTCCAGGTTGGGGACCTTAGAATTGCATCCCTGCTTTTCACAGATGATGTGATTCTGTTGGCTCGATCACACCGTGACCTCCAGCATGCACTGGAGCATTTTGCAGCCGAATGTGAAGCAGTTTGGATGAGAGTCAGCACCTCCAAGTCTGAGACCATGGTTCTCTGTCGGAAACCGGTGGATTGACCTCTCCGGGTTGGGGGAGAGTTACTGCCTCAAGCGAGGGAGTTCAAGTATCTTGGGGTCTTGTTCACAAGTGAGGGTAGAATGGAGCGTGAGATGGATCGGCGGGTCGGTGCGGCTTCTGCAGTGATGTGGGGTCCTGTGCCAGTCCGTCGTGGTGAAGAGGGAGCTGAGCCAGAAAGCAAAGCTTCCATTTTACTGGTCCATCTACGTCCCAACCCTCACCTATGGTCATGAACTCTGGGTATTGACCGAAAGAATGAGATCACGGATACAAGCGGTGGAAATGAGTTTCCTCTGTGGGGTGGCTGGGCTCAGCCTTAGAGATAGGGTGAGGAGCTCGGACATCCGGAGGGAGCTCGGAGTAGAGCCACTGCCCCTTCGCGTCGAAAGGGGTCAGTTGAGGTGGTTTGGGCATCTGATCAGGATGCCTCCTGGGCGCCTCCCGCTGGAGGTGTCCCAGGCATGTCCCACTGGTAGGAGGCCCCGGGGCAGACCCAGAACATGCTGGAGGAATTACATATCTTGTCTGGCCTGGGAACACCTTGGGGTCCCCCAAGAGGAACTGGAAAGTGTTGCTGGGGAGAGGGATGTCTGGGGTGCTTTGCTCGGCCTGCTGCCCCCGTGACCCGGCCCCGGATAAGCGGATGAAAATAGATGGATGGATGGAGTTTATGTAGAATAAGCATATAATTTTGCTAAAGATTGCTACTGACTCTGTCTTCTTGGCCTTTTTGAGGGCATGATATAGCACATGGCACTACCTTCAGTTTAACATGACTTCTTATGCAATTACAGTTGTATTTTTGAGGAGGTAATTTGAATCACTTCCAAGGGCCCAGGAGAAGAAGGAATTGTAAACACTCACATTTGTCAAGCATAGATTTGGCTTATTCCTTAGTTGTGGAGAAGTCCCCATATAATATTTAATAATCTAATGTGGCAGTACAACTTAGCAAGTTGCTAGCTGTGCTAGCTAGCTAACGCTGCCTGCTTATTAACACCTTGATCATGTCAAAGTACTTTAGAAAGGCCACCACAAGAAAATACGTTCTTGTCTATGTTAACGTAGAGACTATAATGTGTGGTTAGATCAGTTACCATCTGCATCCAGTCCGGGAAAATGGAAGGCTTGCTAATGTTAGCGATGTAGCTAATGTATCTAGCACGCTAGCTATGGCTGATTGTTGACAGGTAGAAACAACATATGATCCATCATCAGTTTATTAATCTAAATATGTTTTCTTGTGGTTCTTAAATGAGCAGTGGTAAGAGTTACTATAGTTTGTTAGAGTTAAGCAGACAGTGTCAGCTGGGGCTCACCCACTGTGCCGACGGGCCACGGTACCGACGGTCAGTTGTACCGACGGCCCGCGCACGCACGCACAGTCGCACACAATATCAGTGTGATGATCAGTTCTGAGGGAGGGGGGAGCTCACTCCCTGCATGTGAATGCTCTCTCCCTCGCGCACGTTTGATAGCGAACCCATGTGACCAATCCTTGTCGGCTTTCACTCCATCTATAACTCGCTTTACCGAACTCTCTCTCTGATTTGCTCTCTCTCTTTCTCTCTCTGCCCTCTCTTTAACAAACGTTTTCTCTTTATATCCACTCATATCTAAATAAAAATACTCCCTCCCTGCGCTGTGCGCGGTCCTGAATCAGTGGACGGGGGTTGTCAATTCTTAGTGCGAGTCTGACACAAAATGAACAATTCAGTTTTAAAATAATACTGAGATTAATTAGTCTCAAAGTACACTGTTGTTTTTGACAAGAGAGCACACACAGAGACTTTATACTTTTTTTTGCTTCATTTCACCATTTTCGTCCAAATTTTATGGCAGAATTTTTTATTTTTCCTGGAAATTTTATGACTTTTGCCAGAAATGTTATCACTTTTTTACTAAAATTTTCTCTTAACATTTTTTCAATTCAGTGTCTCACACACAATTCGAACTCAAACTGGCACTCGGGTCTGTGATTTGTTTAAAAAACATTGTTAAGTGGCACGGGACATCCAAAAGGTTGCTGACCCCTGGTATATAAGATAATATAATACTATATTATATGGATAATTATATAAATTAATATATAAGGATGGCTGAGTGACAGGTCTGCATTTCCTGGCTCAGCCGAGGTAAGAGGAGAGAGAGAATTACGCTAGTCTACATAAGTTTAAGAATCCACTCCAAACAAAATATTTATTGACAGGAGATGATTTGGAGGAAACATTGGTACTGGCTTCACTTTGCCTATTATGGCTATAGCTTCTTTATTTATCATGGTAACATGTCGCTGTGTAGGACTAGCGGGGAAAGGGGGAAAACCAGGGGAAAGGGAAAGTGTAACATTTTTCTTTGGATGGCTCCACTGATCTCACTGATGCACATGGCAGCAGTAGCAGCCACTGCGCTCTCCATGGTGCTGAAGGTGGGGAAGTCAGTATATGCCAGTCCAGTCGCACCTTGGCAGGCCTCGTCTCCACACTGCGGGCTGTCGTCATTGAGGGCTGTCGGCACTGCGGGCCATAGCATATTGACGCGGCACCATGTCAGCTAGCTAGTTGAAAAGTTTTCTGATATTACTTCCACATTATATTATATGGGGATGTCTCCACAAGTATCAACCAGGGACACTAAGACAAATCCATGCTTGACAAATGTGAGTTTTACAGTTCCTTATGATGATGAATTATCCAGCAGTGATTATGGCCTAAATATCGAGATTCTAATTAACTGGAGACAAAACTTTATTTTCTACTACACATAGATCGTAATGTATGTATGTGAATATGTCTATGGCCTTGCACTAAAAACTAACCCTGAGCAATCCCAACGTTACAGTGGCTGGACATCTTCATGTACCTTGTGGAAAAAGACAGCGTCAATAGACGAGTTTTCAGTGGACGTCACAGTTATGTCAGCAGTTGGGCGCGCATACTGGTGGCAGAAAAACAGTGGACACCGATGAGAAATGGTTGAGATACCCAGAATAAAAATGTCTTCTTCTGCTGCTGGTTGTCACAACAGGAATACAAAAAAAGATAAACTTCATTTTTATTGAAAACCGTAGCTGAGGATGCTGTATAAAGCGAAACAAAGACCTTTATCATTGCTAGAATTTGATGTTAATAAAAAATCTACATAATATTCAGAGGTGCAATTCATAGAGCCCCACAGTTACAGCATGGAAAAATATTTAGGCCCATATTCATATACACCTAGTGGCAGCAGTATTTACATTGTTCTAAAATGCATTAAACAATGAAAAGAAGTTAATACTAACCCAGCCATGAAGTGCAGTTTGCAGTCCATATATGGGGCATTCTACCGATTGTGTGCAAAGTGCTGTCCCTTAACAAAAACACAACAAAAATAATAAAATTGAGTATTTAGACATAGATATTTACAAAGATTATGTTATGACCTATTTAAACCCAGGACATTAAATGAAAAAGTGATAAGCTAAATATATACAAAATCACCATTTATAGGGTACTTTCTATTGGGAAGTAGCTGTCCCCAACCCTGACCTCTAAAATTCAATTCATGTAAATAACACTTAAAACATTTTTCATATTTTTTTCAAAAGTGTAATTTAAAACATCTTTGTGATTAAGTTTAAACAGAAGTTGAAAGATTTAGATGTATTGTGGGATTAATTTTTAAATTAAGAAACTATGCTAAAAAAAATAGTGTCCCTTGTTTTCATGTCACTACCGAAACACAAGAGTTTTAATGCACTGATTGAGTCTGGATTTTAGCCACACCCCTGAATTTCTGAGAAGGGGGGTAGTACTGCACCCCCTTCCCAGATGACGGCATGGTAAGTCACTGACTCCCATAATTTTTTTTTAAAAAAATGTCTTCCAAAGTCTGAAAATCAGTGTGTAACTTTTAAAATTGTCACTACCAAACACATGTTCTCTTTAATTATGTAAAAATTTGGGGGGGTTATGCTAAATATTATGTTTTTCTGTGTGAACAACTCTTAAAATATGTGCATTTTAGCCATGTGACTGCTAGCATTCTTTAGTTATCCTGAAAAATAGCTAGGATTGTCACTACCGAAACCTATGGTAAAGTTTCGGTAGTGACATGATCATTTAGGTAGTGACAAAATGGAATGGTCAGTAGTTAAACCCCATAATTTTGTGGTCCAAAGTCTTGCTCTTCTCTGCTCTGCTCTACTCTGCTCTACTCTACCCTGGTCTACTCTACTCTGCTTTACTCTATACTCTACTCTTCTCTACTCTACTCTGCTCCGTTCTGCTCTGTTCTACTCTGCTCTGTTCTACTCTCCTCTACTTTGCTCTACTCTGCTCTATTCTACTATGCTCTACTCTGCTCTGTTCTACTCTACCCTGCTCTACTCTGCTCTACTCTGCTCTGTTCTACTCTGCTCTACTTTGCAATACTCTACTCTACTCTACTATGCTCTGCTCTACTGTTCTCTATTCTGCTCTGCTCTACTATACTATACTCTGCTCTACTCTATAATCAGCTCTACTCTGGTCTACTCTGCTCTGCTCTACTCTGGTCTACTCTATAATCTACTCTTCTTAAATCTGCTCTACTCTATTCTGCTCTACTCTGCTCTGGTCTTCTCTGCTCTGTTCTACTCTGCTCTACTTTGTTCTACTCTGCTCTACTCTACTATACTCTGCTCTACTCTGTTTTACAGTACTGTACTCTGCTCTACTCTACTCTACTCTCATTTGGTGTACTCTATTCTGCTCTACTCTGCTCTGTTCTACTCTAATCTGCTCTGTTCTACTCTGCCCTACTTTGCTCTACTTTGCTTTACTCTACTATACTATACTCTGCTCTACTATACTCTACTCTGCTCTACTCTACTATGCTCTGCTCTGCTCTACTCTACTATACTCTGCTCTACTCTACTCTACTATACTCTGCTCTACTCTACTGTGCTCTGCTCTACTCTATACTCTGGTCTACTCTATAATCTACTCTCCTCTACCTTACTCTACTCTTCTCCACTCTACTGTGCTCTACTTTGCTCCACTCTGCTCTACTCTCCTATACTCTGCTCTACTCTGCTCTGCTCTACTCTACTCTACTTTGCTCTTCTCTGCCCTACTCTACTTTGCTCTACTCTATTCTGCCCTACTTTGCTCTGCTCTACTCTGCCCCACTTTGCTCTACTCTGCTCTACTCTACTATACTCTGCTCTGCTCTGCTCTACTCTGCTATACTCTACTTTGCTCTATTCTGCTCTACTCTGCTCTGTTCTGCTCTGCCCCACTTTGCTCTACTCTACTCTACTATACTCTGCTCTGCTTTACTCTGCTCTACTTTGCTCTACTATACTATACTCTGCTCTACTATACTCTTCTCTGCTCTACTCTATAATCTGCTCTACTCTATTCTGCTCTACTCTACTATACTCTGCTCTA
>NC_065514.1:36514689-36516933 GCF_006386435.1 Epinephelus moara
TACTCTGCTCTACTATACTCTTCTCTACTCTATTCTGCCCTACTCTGCTCTGCTCTGCTCTGCTCTACTCTGCCCCACTTTGCTCTACTCTTCTCTACTTTACTATACTCTGCTCTGCTCTACTCTGCTCTGTTCTCTACTCTGCTATGTTCTACTCTGCTCTGCTTTACTCTGCTCTTCTATGCTCTTCTTTGCTCTACTCTACTATACTCTGCTCTACTCTACTATGCTCTGCTCTACTCTATAATCTGCTCTACTCTGGTCTACTCTGGTCTACTCTATTCTGCTCTGCTCTGCTCTACTATACTATGCTCTGCTCTACTTTACTCTGCTCTACTCTATACTCTGCTCTGCTCTACTCTACTCTACTCTACTCTGGTGTACTCTAAAATCTACTCTTCTCTACCCCACTGTACTCTAATCTGGTCTACTCTACTCTGCTCCACTCTATACCCTCTTCTCTACTCTATTCTGCTCTGCTCTACTCTGCTCTGTTCTACTCTGCTCTAATTTGCTTCACTCTGCTCTACTCTACTATACTCTGCTCTAATCTGCTCTACTATAATCTTCTCTACTCTACTCTGCTCTACTCTACTCTATACTCTGCTCTACTCTACTCTATTCTGCTCTACTCTACTCTGGTCTATTCCACTCTGCTTTACTCAATACTCTTCTCTTCTCTACTCTGCTTTACTCTACTCTGCTCTGCTCTACTCTACTCTGCTCTGCTCTACTCTACTCTGCTCTGTTCTGCTCTGTTCTACTCTGCTCTGTTCTACTCTCCTCTACTCTACTATGCACTACTCTGCTCTGTTCTACTCTACTCTGCTCTGCTCTGTTCTCCTCTGCTCTACTGTTCTCCATTCTGCTCTGCTCTCCTATACTCTGCTCTACTCTACTCTACTCTATAATCAGCTCTACTCCACTCTGCTCTACTCTACTATACTCTGCTCTACTATACTCTTCTCTACTCTACTCTGCTCTGCTCTACTCCGCCTCACTTTGCTCTGCTCAACTCTACTATGCTCTGCTCTGATCTACTATACTCTGCTCTGCTCTACTCTACTCTACTTTGCTCTACTGTATTCTGCTTTACTCTGCTCTGTTCTGTTCTGCTCTACTCTGCTCTGCCCTACTTTGCTCTACTCTACTCTTCTATACTCTGCTCTATTCTATAATCTGCTCTGCTCTGGTCTACTCTGCTCTACTCTATTCTGCTCTACTCTACTCTGCTATACTATACTATGCTCTACTCTACTATGCTCTGCTCTACTCTACTCTATAATCTGCTCTACTCTGGTCTACTCTGGTCTACTCTGCTCTGATCTATTCTGCTCTGCTCTACTATACTCTGCTCTACTCTACTCTATACTCTGCTCTAGTCTGGTCTACTCTATAATCTACTCTTCTCTACCCCACTCTACTCTACTCTGGTCTACTCTACTCTGCTCACCTCCATACCCTCCTCTTCTCTACTCTATTCTGCTCTACTGTGCTCTGCTCTACTGTGCTCTGCTCTGTTCTGTTCTACTCTGCTCTAATTTGCTCCACTCTGCTCTACTCTACTATACTCTGCTCTTCTCTGCTCTACTTTGCTCTACTCTATTCTGCCCTACTCTGCTGTGCTCTACTCTGCCCCACTTTGCTTTGCTCTGCTCTGCTCTACTCTACTTTACTCTGCTCTACTATGCTCTTCTATGCTCTATACTCTGCTCTACTCTACTCTACTCTGCTCTACTTTGTTCTACTCTGCTCTGTTCTCTACTCTGCTCTGTTCTACTCTGCTCTGCTGTGCTATACTCTGCTCTGCTATACTCTGCTCTTCTTTGCTCTACTCTACTATACTCTGCTCTTCTATGCTCTTCTCTGCTCTGCTCTATAATCTGCTCTACTCTGCTCTGTTCTACTCTGCTCTGCTGTGCTATACTCTGCTCTGCTATACTCTGCTCTACTTTGCTCTACTCTGCTCTACTCTATTCTTCTCTGCTCTACTTTACTCTGCTCTACTATGCTCTTCTGTACTCTATACTCTCCTTTACTCTGCACTACTCTGGTCTACTCTCTACTCTACTCTACTCTACTCTACTCTACTCTACTCTACTCTGCTCTTCTCTATACTCTGCTCTACTCCATTCTGCTCCACTCTGCTCTGGTCTACTCTACTCTGCTTTACTCAATACTCTTCTCTTCTCTTCTCTACTCTGCTTTACTCTACTCTACTCTACTCTACTCTGCTCTACTCTA
>NC_065514.1:36518090-36556255 GCF_006386435.1 Epinephelus moara
TCATGTGTTTCTTATGACAGAAACTTATATGAAACTGACTGTATAGATTCGTATATATAAAGTATGTATTTTTTATAATCTTATTTCAAATTTCATAGGCTGACATTTAAGAATTCTTATAAAGAAAACATAGTTTATCATGACATTATATCCCTTAACATACAAAAAACTATATGTAATGGTACATATTCATATATGTTTTTATAGCCTACTGGTTTTTATTAAATGACATATAACGAGCTCAGTGGCCTAGTGGTAGAGTGTCCGCCCTGAGACTGGGAGGTCGTGGGTTCGATCCCCGGCCGGGTCATACCAAAGACTATAAAAATGGGGCCCATTGCCTCCCTGCTTGGCACTCAGCATCAGGGGTTGGAATTGATCACCACATGATTCAAATGCAGAGAGCAAATTTCATACACTCAGGTGTGTGACAATCAGTGGAACTTTACCTTTACCTTTAATGAGCTTATATAAAGCATAATTCCCCTGCAAAATATATTGACTTTACATACAGAAAACATATATATAATGGTATTTGTTGATATATGTAAAGCATATGTCTTTAAAACAGACATATAGGAAAAACTGCAAAAATTATATGTAACATGTATGGAAAACATACTTTGACATGTACTTTCCTTATATACCGCATACATAGATTTCACATGATTCTTATGTAATTCTTTTTATTTTCTTGTATGAAAAAAATGCAAAAGTGGCCACTTTCAAGAGTAAATCATATAAGCCTTATATGATGCACAATACATAAAACATAAACTGAAGGTGATGGAACTTCTTATAAGTTTTTTCTATTTCTTTTCCATATGGGTAGCTACAATTAAAAAGGTTGTTCATAAAAAAGGTGGAAATCTATTTCTTCATTCAAACCCAGATATACTAGAGCATCAAAGCTTAAAATCAAATCGATATACTCTGCATGATGATTACCTCTGATGGACTATTCAGCAGGTTCAGCTCCTCCCACCCTCAAACAACTAGCATTTCACAATTGATGTTGAACACAAAGTTGTGCCATAGGATAACTCAACTAAACTAACTGCACTTAACCACTAAATTGATGATCAGATACAATGAAACATTGATTCCAATGTAATTTTGGTTGTGCATCACGTAGATTTTCTGGTGGTGTACATTTATCTGAAAAATTCACAAAAATCCTCACTCAACCATGTATTTTCTGTCAGAAGTGCAGTGTAAAAATGTCAGGAGGCATTGACCACTCCTGAGCCATTCCGTCAAATAACTCAGGATGACTACAATTTTTGCCCAGATAAAACATTTTCAACATGTTCTAGTATGTACTGCACAGAGAAAATATGTGTCTATTAAATTTATATACACTGCTCAAAAAATTAAGGGAACACTTCACAGTATAACACCAACTCAGTTAAACTTAAGGTATATCAATCTGTCCATTTAGAAAGCACAAGTGATTGTGAATCAATTGCAGTTTGATGCAAATAAAAGTGACAGCAGGTGCAATGGAGTGGCAAAAGCAAGACACTCCCCAAAAAGGGAATGGTTTTACATGTGGTGGCCACAGACCGTTGTTCTCTCCTTATCCTTCTTGACTGATTCTTCTCTAGTTTTGTGCTCTGCTAGTGTCCTTGTCAGTACTGGTAGCATGAGGCAGTACATGCAACCCAATAAGGTTGCACAGGTAGTCCAGCTCCTCCAGGATGGCACATCCATTCATGCTGTCACAAGAGGGTCTGCTGTGTCTCCCAGCACAGTCTCAAGAGCACAGAGGAGACATCAGGAGCTTGGCTGTTACACGAGGAGAGGAAGACATGAGGGGCATCAACCCAGCAGCAGGACTGGTATCTGATCCTTTGATCGAGGAGGAACAGGAGGAGCACCGCCAGAGCTCTACAAAATGACCTCCAGCAGGCTACTGGTGTGCATGTTTGTGACCAAACTGTCAGAAACAGACTCCATGAGGATGGCATGAGGGCCTGATGTCCTCTTGCGGGACCTGTGCACACAGATCAGGATCGTCCAGCTTGACTGGCATTCTCCAGAGAACACCAGAATTGACAGGTCTGCCAATGGCAACCCGTTCTCTTCGCAGATGGAAACAAGTTCATACTGAGCACATGTGACAGGTGTGAAAGAATTTTGAGATGCCGTGGTGAATGTCATGCTGCCTGTAACATCATCCAGCATAACCGGTTTGGCAGTGGGTCAGCGATGGTCTGGGGACGCATATCCTTGGAGGTTCACACAGACCTCCATGTCATAGCCAACAGTACCATGACTGCTGTTAGGTACTGGGATGAAATCCTCAAAGCGATTTTCAGACCTTACGCCGGTGCAGTGGGCCTTGGGTTACTCCGGATATAGGACAATGCCTGGCCTCATGTGGCCAGAGTGTGTAGGCTGGATAATGAAGGCATTGTTGCCATTGACTGACCCTCTCGTTCCCCTGACCTACATCCAATTGAGCAACTATGGGACATTATGCATCTGACGCCACCAAGTACACCTGTGATTTCAATTTTTTACTTTGATTTTCAGTGCGATTTTGAATCCAGCTCTCAGTGGGTTGATGATTTTGATTTCAATTGACCATTGTTATGTCATTTCGTTCTCGACAAATTATTTAATGTAAAGTAAAGATTTGCAACTTGAATGATTTGTTCATCAAGATCTGATGTGTGATCTGAGTGTAACCTTATTTTTTTTGAGCAGTGTATTTAAAAAAGATGAAATTTACATTTGTGCTGCTGCTTATTATTATTATCATTATTATTATTATTATTGGGGTGGCTGTGGCTCAGCAGTAGGGCGTGTCGTCCACCAATTGTAAGATCAGTGGTTAGATCCCCGGCTCCTCCAGTTTGCATGTTGAAGTACCCTTGAGCAAGAATTTGAACACCAAATCGCTCCCGATGATGCTTCCATCGGTGTGTGAGTTTGTTAAAAACTGACTAGCAGGTGGCACCTTAATGGTAGCGTCGGCCACCAGTGTATGAATGTGTGTGTGTGAATGAGTGAATGTGACTCGTAGTGTAAAAAGCGCTTTGAGTTGGGGCGTCGGTGGCTTGGTGGTAGAGCAGGCGCCCCATGTACAAGGCTGTTGCCAACTCCAGCCTGTGGCCCTTTGCTGCATGTCACTCCTATCTCTCTCTCCCCCTTTCACACTTGTCTGTCCTATCCATTAAAAGCTAAAAAATGCCCAAAAAAAATCTTTAAAAAAAAAAAAAAAAAAAGCGTTTTGAGTGGTCGGATGACTAGAAAGGCGCTGTACAAATGCAGGTCCATTTTAATAATTTTTCACCATGACTCTTTAATGTCGCTCTGCTTGAGTGTGTAGAAACCATTAAGATACAGTAGGAAATAAATAAAGTACATGGTTAATGAAAAATAATAGAACTTTTTGCCAAAGAAAAGATCAAAGGGCAATAATTAAATAATGCTACTGTATATTTTTCTGTATTTATCCAGATATATATTTCCAGAAGTAGACTCCGTATTAATACATTTATTTCCACATTTATTTGCAAATGTGTATATTTTTCACATTTGTTATTTTCAAAGAGATCTTTTTTGTCACCCATTTTCATGTTTATTTATTTCCACATTTATTGCTTTGAGATATGGGATGGAAACCTCCAAACATCAAACATAAATGTCAAATACTTTAGCTCTGGAATAGACTTGTGAATATGTCCAACCAGAGATTAACTCAAAAGATATTTAATTGGGACATCTCCCACTGTCATCCCTGGGATAATGAGTTGATTTTTTATTGTATTTGATCAATTTGTCATTTATGTTCCAGACCAGGTTAATCTGTGATATTCAGGAGATTAGGAGTAAGTAGGAGTAAATTTCTCATGTTAAGAGAAAAATGGTTGACATATGGCATTAACCAAAACTTTGAACTTACTGTCTCATAAAAAATAATTACAGTGTGGAACCTTACATGAATATGATACAAACAGAAGACAAAGATCCCTGTGTGCACAGTGGTGCTCAGCAACGTTACCATTAGCCCTAGAGACTGAAAAGTTTAACACCAGAAATCAATTGTAGTGCTTTTTTCACATCTCATGTATGATAATAAGGTTTCAAATCATGTCATCATGGTCTCTCCTGGCTCTCAGTGACTGTAATAAATCTTTAATTAAATCTATAAATAAATACTTTTAGGTTTGTTGTAAGTTTTTTTTTTTTTTTTTTTAGCAAATTTTCTTTTTATTTATTTCTTTTTTTAATCTATCACACTCATTTGTCTATTTCTCATGTCACTTTTTGGCCCCCATAAAGGCTGAAAATACTGAGAGGTTAATCAATATGCAGGTCCCTAATTCAGGGGCCTGACAGGAAGTGCTCTCCCAGAGATACCATTACTGGTATTAATTCTGCCGTGGATTGGAAAGGGTCAGAGCAGTGTTAATGTTCAGTGTGGTGGGGACCTGACCTTTGCCACTGTCTTCATCTTGTTTAAGCCCCATCTCCTCAACAACACCATGGATTGTCCTGTCAGCTTATTAGCCCACGTGGTGGGGGGTTGGGGGCTTAATAGTTTTATTGGTAGTCTGGGGGCTTTCTGTTATACTTGCATGCTATTAAAGGAAGTGTCAGTTTTGTGATCAATATCCCCAGTTTACTATGTATCATATTTGACAAATTGGATACCATAATAAAGGCTGTAACATTTTGTGTGTTTATATTTTAGGCCAGCTGGGTCAGATCTGTTCTTTGCTCCTTTTAGTCATTTCTTCATATTCAGAATATTTTTAAAATAAATTAATTTAAAAATTAGAAACACTCCCTTATACTTGGTTTGCCTAGCAGTGATAATCCAGTATTGGGCACATTTAACACTTTTTCTATTTTTTTTTTTTATCTTTGCACAAGAGTTCAGTAGCAACCATCTTAATTACCATAGGGCATTTTTATAGCAATTATGTTTTTACTTGTCACAGTAGGACAAGCACAGGTACTTATGATAATATTAATGTTTGCTCAGTTCTAGTCAAGAGTCCCAGTAAACCATGACATTGTGACAGTAAACCAGCAGGAACTATACCAGGAGCCTGAAACTGAAATTAGCCATCATTCATTTTATTATATATACCTATATACTTTTTTCTACTGTGACATGTTAAAATGTCTTTTGAGGTGGAAAAGGTCTATTATTAATGATGATAAGTCATCATGAAGATTCTAATGTAACATTTATGTAATGTTTAAGTTGAATATATATTTATGTATATAAATGTGCATGTGTAATGTCAATGCCATTGTCATTATCCTCTGTTTCTGCTATTACACTAATGAATGCAGATACTTGAGAAGAGTAGAACACAATGGCTGCATCCTCTTGGGGTGGATCGTATGTCTGCTTCCCTGGCTCCTTCCCCTTGACAAAAAACACACCCTTTGGTATCAGCATAATCAATGGGGAGTGGTGCTGGAGGGGGTGGCTACAACAGTTTGCTTGCCTGTGATTCGCTGACATGCGCTCTAATTGGATCAAGTAGGAACTTGCTTAGCTGGATGCTTTGTGCTGGGATTGGGAGCAGCCTACAGAAAGAGCACGGACACACCACCAGACAGGAAGAGAGGCAGAGAGGGAGGAGGCCAGAGGCTGCCCTGCTCACCACTTGGAGGAAAGACTGAGAGAGGAGGGGTGAGGGAAGAAAAAGGGGAGTATCCCGTCTTCTCTGCCCTTCTGTGCTACTGCAGCCCTCCCTCCCCCTCCCTCTCTCTATGATTCTCTTTCTCTCTCTTTCCCCTTACTCATCTGTTTCTGTGGCTGTGCTGAGAGGAAGGGCACCTGCCGCTCCCTGATGATTCAGCCTTTCAGCTACTTGGAGCTCCACAGACAAGACAGCATGTCCCTCCTGCCACTGCAGTGCCTGGCCGTCCTGTCCTCTGCAATACAGCTACTGCAGCTGGCCCATCACTTCGACACTGCCTCTTCTGCCCTAGTGCTCAGGTGAGTGAGTGAGACTGTTACACCACTGCTCCCTAGCAGACCATGCAGAACATTTAAGGAATCAAATCCTCTGGAAATCTTGTTTTGTTTTTGCCTGCAGCAAATTTAATGATTCTATTTATAGACTGATGCGTTTCCTGTGAGAAAGCATGAGTAAGGAACTCCTCTCCCTCATGCGCAGAAGGCTGTCTACATACCTCCCAGACTCTTAACAAGGTTGGACTCACTCTGAAGAGCTTTTGTACCTCTCTGAAATCCCAGCTCTGACTCTGCAGCCTCATGATGGAAAACATACTCGAGGAGACTGGTGGCAGACAGCCACCGTGTGATGCTCTAAGTTAATAGTTGAGGTGTTCAGAGATCCCTCATCCAGCAGTTAAACAGGATGACTGAGGGAATGGAGGACTTCTCTGCAGGGCCAGCTCCCCCTCCTGGATCGGCCTCCCCCACCAGCTCTACTGTTGATACTGGACAAGTCCCAGAGGAGAAACCAGAGGAGACAGAGGCAGCTGGTGAGAGCGGGGAGGATGGTGCAGAGGAAGGTGGTGATGGGCAGCATATGGGGGCTTTGGGAATTGTGGCCTTGCCAGGGACCTGCTGTGTGTGCATAGAGATGGAACGGATTAACAATTGCCTGCACTCTGAGAAAATCTGCATTCTTCCCATCCTGGCCTGTCTGCTTAGCTTAGCCCTCTGCACAGCTGGCCTCAAATGGGTTTTTGTGGATAAAATCTTTGAATATGAACCACCCACACACTTAGATCCTAAACCCATTGGACAGGACCCGATTATCATATCAGTTACCCCCACGCTGGGACTAACTATGTCGATTCCTCATACATCTACGTCTTTTGTCTCCTTGACCACCGCCATTACCCCAGGACGACCTGAGGTTTTAATGGAAGAGAAATCAACACGAGGGCCGTACATGCCTCAGTCCCCACGAGTGACTCTGTCTGATCCCTCTGTTACACTGAAATACAACGCTGAACGTCCTACCGTCCCAAAGCAGACTCTCCACCCTCAGACAACACAGGAATTAAACAACATCATCATCCCAACAATCTGTAAGTATCTAAAACAGGTCAGAGAAAGCACTGGGATTGGGAATTCTTGTCAATCAGGATGTCCCTTTGTTCCAAAACTTAATTATGTCTAACGTTGGACTGTGATTTTTATCAAGTTCAATGTTTTTATAAAGGATTGAGATGCTTTTTTCCTCCACTTAAACACTGATTTTGTAAATGGTGTGTTTTGTCAGCTATACCAGGAAGTGTCAGGACTTTTCATGAAAGCAGACACGTTGGGACTTGCAGAGTGTAGTAAAGAGTCCCATGACTAAGCCACTGAAATACTGCTGCACAGATAGGTATGCAGGAAACAACAGCTCTATTTAAACCGACTCTACCCCTACACTGAGTGAATGTATAATTTCTAACCTTCATTCCTTCCTCATAAAGTATTAATGATCCCTGAAATTAAACCACAATGATAAAGACACACTACAATAATTGGATGTTGGTGTTATTTTGAATGTCACAGTCTACGGCTGGTAGGCAGTATACAATATGGGAGATCCCAAAAATGTGTTGACATTTACAGTCATGTGAAAAAGTGAAAATCAATAAATGATATGGGACACAAACTGGAACTCCAGGCTGTGGTACAGGGAGACTTCCTGTTTTCTGCCTGTGCTCCATTTCAAGGTCAGAGACTGCTGGAGGCTAATTGATGCCCCCTCCATCCCTTTGCCGCAGGGAAAAACAACCCACTAATATTGTCTGTCTGCCAACGTCTCTGCCACTATGACGTGTCTGTTTTAGTCACATTACTGTGTGCTTTATTACACTGTACCTGGATTAGCTTATCTAAGGGTGGTTAGTTTCCAGCCCATGTTTAAGTGAAGGTATATACTGCTGTCTTAATCAGCAGCATGGACAGATGATGCCTGTGACTAAGTGCTGTAAATGCACAGTGGGTAAATGCTTGATAACAAGTTACCTGCTAACAAAATTACAGAAACATTTGGGCACACTTTGCCTCTGCACCACCAGTGCAGAGGCAAAGTTTTTAACTGCCACTGCAACAGTGTTGGGCAAGTTACTCTCAAAATTTAATATATTACATATCACAAGTTACCTTCATTTGAAAGTAATACGTTACTTTACAATAATACTCTCTTTGTAGAGTAATAAGTTACCTATAACACTACTTTTGCTTTACTTTGATGGATGAGGGTCATGTTGTTTCACAGCAGGTAATCAAAACACAGAAGCTCCAGTTTATTACAATACATTTCAAATCCAGTGCTGCACAGGTCTGACCCATTCATGTATTCACATCAAGTGGTTACCACTTTGTATTAACATCCCTGCTTATATTAATGATAGTGTGATTATATAGAACAATTAAAATGCACAACAAACAGAATGACGTGTGATTAAGTTACTATGGCGAGCGCAAAAAATTAATACACCAGCAAGGGACATATAGCACTACCAGGGAATAGCCCCACCTTCTGTGTTTTTGTTGGGAGCGAGGCCAGCGCTGCGTGACTGAGAAGCCGTAGGAGAGGAGCAAGAGGCGCTTCGTTACTACCCCGGCACTACTGCATCCTAACAAAGTCCCACTCTTTGAGCATAATGCAGGATCATGCATATGCAGCATCACGGGAGATGGAATCCTCGTTGCCAAGAAAGCACAAAAGGGAATCAAAAAGGCAACATGACCGGCGAATTAAAAAAACTAGGGTCAACATTGGGGTAGCCTTTCCCAGGTGGAAAGAGCTGCTGAAAGAGAAAGGTTTTAAAAGGGACGCTGTGATTGGCCTGCTGGCCTACCTGTCATTTTTTTTTCCAAGAGGCAGGCCAGGCCAATGCAATCACAGGCCAGCGGCGCAGTGATGCGAGGAGAGGGATGAGGTTCAGCCACTTGTCAGTTGTCAAAAGACAAGACATGATTGGTTTGTTTCGATTTACACCCGTCCCAACAGTCCTATGTTGTAAACACAGCCAGTATGGTGGGGAGGGGGTTTGTCAACTCGCGTCCCGTGTGTCTGTGTAGGAGCCTGAATGAATACTCCATGAAGTATCGGATGACATGGTTTCATCAATGTCATCATAGCTTTTTGGTACACAGTGGCTACCGTTGTTGCAATACGCGTTTGAAACAGTGAGGCGCTAGAGTGCGCTATCCGTTTGAATGCAATATACGATTTCAGCGTTAGATGGGAGAAATTCCTACACACTGTGTAAAGTTTTAACAGATATATAAACTCAACAGTACAAACACATTGGCAAAAAAAAATAGTACAATAAAATAAACAAACCAAATAAAAATATAAAGTAACAATAATTGGTTGTCCGGGACTGTTTCAGTATTTATATGTGTCTTTTAATAAGGCATTCTTTTAGTTAATGTCATGTCTCACATAAATCTTCTCTTTAACTCTCAAAACCTATGTCATCTTTTCCATCACTAAAATGTCTTGGACAATTTCCAGCCAGAGTTCCTGTTTTAGAGGTTTACGTTGAGCCAGTGCCTGGTAATACCTTTCTCACTTTCTGCAAGTAAAACTTGAATCAAGTAAATATCTGTACTGATCACAACACCTGTAATGTTACCAAGATACATCACAAGGCAGGTATTTGGGATTTTTATATCTTAAAACATTTTCAACAGCCACATTAATATTTCCCCAGTGTGACCTGATCTTTGTACAGTTCCAAAAAATATGCAAGCGGTCGGCCTCCATGTTCCCGCACAGCCTCCAACCAAGCTGCTGGCTTTTTATATTGGGTGTTAGGGAAAAGCGGGTTAGATTCTTACAGCAGAATTCCCTCCACACTAGTGAGTTTGTGGATGTAGATTGTGTCTCACACATTTGATACCAAACTTCCTCTGATATCTGAATTTTTAACTCTGCTTCCCATTTAGCTTTTATGTATAGTGTGGAGTCATCCCTACTTCCCCCCAAAGCTTGGTAAAAGCAGAGATGATTTGAGAACGCCTCTGTTTGTATGCTTCCAACAACAACATGTTTTAATGTCCAATGCCAGCAATTTAGAAAAAATGTCCTTCTATATTATCTGTGCATGCCAACCACGGTATGCTACAGTAATATGCCAACAAAGCAGAGAAGAAGAAGACTTTAATGTTTTTTTTTTAACATTTAAAAGTTTTGCTTTGGAAATGTTTTTTGAGGAAGGAAATACCCTTAACACACCTGATAGTCTTCAAGGCCACACAATGCGTTTTGGTACCTTTAAAGGTTAGGTCACGAATTTGGGGCAATTGCGAACTGTTGTGATAGGATGTGGACTCCAATCTGCATGACAGTCATGGGGGCAGATCTGATGACAAGTTTGGGTGGGACACAATCAGTTGTGATTTTCTTTTAATTGCACACATGCAAATCATGCCCTCAGAGCGCTTGAGATTGCCAGTATATTTCACGATTTCATAGAGGCTCATCACCATCACCAAGTCATTCAAAAAGCACTACACAGAGAATCATATGCTTACCTTTACTGTTTATTTCTCTTAAACAGCCAATAGTACATGGAGCCAGCCATCACCCTCCTTTTCACTGCTTCGCTGTTAGTTAATACTACTTCTAGTGTCAGGGTACTACTTCTAAATTCATGAAAAATACATTTGTTCAATTTCAATCCTTTAGGCTATTTAGAATTGGGGGATGACAGTCAAATGCACAACATGGCTTTTCACTTCCACACCTTTAATTTTCCCTTTGCTACATAAAGGACACATTTCTTCCAGCACTGACGCTAAACAGTGGTACTGAAAAAAAATTGGGAGCTACTGAATCATCTCACTCAAATTAGTAATTCCTACAAATACTGACTGGGCCAACAGAAGAGTTAGTAGTGAGAAGAGCTGCTGTGCGGGGGGAGTGGACATTTTTACAGACACAAGTCATATTGCATCTACAGGACTAAGTTATCATGAATATAATATTTATTTTAGCATTTCTATTTCAGTTCTTTATAACAAATGACAGACAAACCTGATTTATTGATTTGTCATTGTTTATCACTGGAGGACTACTGGTAAAATTCCTTGCTCTGCTAATGATCCAACACTCTGCTTGGACACTGCAGCAGAGAGGCTGGTGACCAGGCGTGCCGTCGGGGGGGCAGGGTCAAAACATAAAGATGACCTCCGCCCAAGGTCAAGGGGGGGCCCATGAAAAGGTCTATGGTTGATACTTAAATTGGATCAAGTACAACAATTTTCTTACCGGCTTATATCACTGACAATACAAGTTATATTTACATGATAAATGTAATTTTGTAATGAAAACACATTTCAACGTGCCATCTGATGCTCCCACCCCCCCACAGGTATTGTGAAATGGTGCAGTCCATCTGACATGGGTCAGGTGTGCAATGCACAGAACTCACGAGTGCCACTGATGTAAACATGTGGGGCGGACTGCTGCCTGATTAGCTAAGTCAGAATGTCTCACCAAAAATCAGGAGCTCCTAAAAGGAAAGTTAGGGTACAGAGAAAACAAAAAAAATGAAAGGAAGAGAGAGGCAACGGCCAAATGTCTGACAAAAATGTGAAGAAGCAGCAGGTATCACAGATAGAGCTGAAGGTGAGAAGTGAGGCAGAGTCACTTTTAGTGAATAAAACCTGCTGTGTCGGCTCAATTTTAAAGCTACATTGAAGACATATGGGTATCATATTGAACTAGAGGACCATATTATGCTATCTTGTCGGAAAGGGGTTCAAATAATGCTAATGCTAAAAGTTATGCTAAATTTTGGCAAGGAAAGAAGGAACATTACCATATCTCAAACTGGCGTTTCTAAATATTTCTGCATACTGGGTTCCATGAACAATCATGGAATTGCATAAATTGAGTTTTACCGGAAAACTGAGAGTTGACAGCCATATACTCTTTAGACTATTTCAGTTCTCCACACAATTTGGCCAAGATTTGATTAAAGAATCCCTCACGATTGAAATAAAAAGTTCACTCCTTATTTGATCTTGCAATAATTTCTACATTCAATGTTTGGTTTTACTTTTCTTTTACCATTTGTTAGAGGGTATTTTTTCAGCCCAAGACACATATGTGACTATCTCTGCTTTTCAAGATAACAAAACAAGGTCTTAAAAGTATATACAAGTACAAGTAGATACAGTATAGCCTACATGTGGATGATATATCGCAGGACGTATAAAAATGTATAGGGATTCTTCCCCCATTGGGTGTGGATGACAACACTGTCTCCCTGCATGTATTTTCTAGTGGCTGGTCCCCTTTCAGCTTGTTAGTATTAGACATTTTTGCAGTTGACCTTTTAAGTCACAGACCAAACAATCAAGTGTTTTACAGCTTTTCTGCCACTTTTTTAAACAGGTCACCATTCTGTGTTTTCCTTCCATCCATGTATTTTGAAATATTTACCTCTTTCAGCTGACACAGCATGAACTGTGTCTCCTCATATGTCCAAAAATGCATGGCTCTGGATGTAGATTTTGCTTTGTTGTTACCAGCTTCTTCTTCTGTTATGCATTTAATGCTATTCGACTTCCAGGGCAGAAACTGTGGAGCATGCGCAGAGCTCGACTCCCAATCACATCATCTGGGTGTGTCAGTCCGACTTTGAGAAATTCGATTTAGTATAATTTCAGTCGGACTAACATGTTTACATGTATTTTAAAAGTCTGGTTTTAGTCGGACTCACACAATAAATCCATTTTCTCTAATGTCATGTAAACATACTTAATGTCTAAAGAGGAAAAATAATCTTTTTTTTTTCCTAGCCTATCTGAACTTGGCATGTAGATGATACTCCTATTTACCTGCCAGGTTTTTCCTCCTACCCTCAGTGATGTACATGCAGTGGGCAAAATCATTGAAACACAGCACTGCAAACTACATCCTCCAAAATCATCATACAGTCAAATCAATACCTCCCTAAAACGGTTCCAACACAAACCGAACATTTTAATCATTATGTTATTGCAGAGCTGTTGGATAAGACTGCATTATTTTAGCTAGGTGGGCCCAACCTGACTGGTGAGTGTAAACAGTATAATAACCTGAAACTCTGGCAACATCTCTCCCTGGCTGAATAACAGCTTACCAAACTGTTTTTGGGATTCCACAAGTAAAACCACCACTTAGAGGATTAGACTACATCCTGTGATTACTAGACTGCAGGGGATGTGCAACTTTTGTTTAGCTGACCTAAACATTTTACTTTCTCGTTTTACTTAATGTTGCATTCATCACTTTTGGACTGCAGAGTTTGAGGATTTTTCTTATCCTTTGAAACTCAGGGTTCTATTTTACATATGCTTTCTGCTAGAGGAAGACAAAAAACAAACAAACTGTATATTCATTTGTGGTTACATTTCTTATGTAGCTGACTCAGAGTCTTTTTGACTACTGATGGCAAGAATTTATAATCTAGATAAATAAATCTAGATAGTTATTATGAGTGTGTTGGGGCAATATTATGGAAAATATTATTTTCAACAATGATTAATATTAAGTCTAGTTGAGTGTATGGAACACAAGTCCTTGTAATTTGTCCTTTTAATCTTACCTGTAGTGATGCAGCTGGTCAGCAACTGGGATTTTCAGAAATCCAAAAATTGACTTGACAAGGTGAGAAAAACTATAATTTTATGTGTTTGCCTAAAAACTCAGTAAAAATGCAAACAGTATCCCTTTTAAAGAGACACAATTTTTAAATTTATATTTGTATTTTAGAATTTCGTAACATCTTCATGCAGGGTTAGCAGTTTGATCTCGGCTCCTCCTGTTCACATGTCAGATTCAGCTTTTTTGGAGTGCAAGACACTGACACCAGTTGTTCCTGATGTTTAGGCTAGTGTGTGGTAGCTCCACTGACGCTGATGTGAGAGTATGTGTGAGGGTCAGTGAGTATGAAAAATGATATAATTAGTATAATCAATTTACTTTGTATTGTGTAAAAGGAGACTATGCTTACCCTTATATCTGTGAAGGTGCTGTTGAGGGCGAGGACTCCTGATAGATGTTTCTGTTCTGTCAGTGCATCGCTCTGACCACACTGCATCGCATCACACTACACCACACCACATCACATACACAGTGGTTTCTACATAACTTTGATCAGGATTTAGTACAAAAGTCAATAATGAACAGTAAAGATTCAGGGCTCTGCTGAAAGAGTTGGGCTTTAAGTTGAATAGGAATTCTTGGCATTCAGTGTAGAAGTTGCAGATTGTAACCAACTGAAACTGCGCCAAGTATGTAGGAGAACTATTGTGGCTGATGTGAAAATGTAAATGGCTGGATCTGTCTATCTGGAGGTTTGTCCATTTTGGGCCACTGTAGAAACAACATGACAGACTCCATGGAGGAGGACCTGCTCCCTATGTAGATATAAACGACTCATTCTAGGGTAACAAAAATCCAATAATTCAGTTATTCAGTAAATAGTTTCAGGTGATTATAAACTAATAAAAACATACTTATTATATTATATTACATTTCTGCCACTATATCCCCCTAAATCCTACACACTGAACCTTTAAGCCCAATGAGGCTGCCCCTGATGCTGCCTGTGCTGTAGTCTTAAGAACTGAGAGTAGTTATTTATTGAATACTAAATGAGTAAATGCAGGAGTGATTTTGGACAGCCTAAGGATAAGTTTAGTTCCTAGGCCATAGTTCCTGCACCCTAAAAAGTGATTGCTGTCTGCCATTACAAACAGATGGCACCAAAAACAGTAATTTTCATACCCTACATATAGTGGCTTTAACTAAATGTACTCCAGTATCAGCAGCATTTAATGGGTAATTTAAATGAACAGTGTGTAAGATTTAGGGGGATTTAGTGGAATCTAGCAGTGATGATTGCAGATTGTAACTAGCTGAAACTTCCCCTAGTTAGAATTCCTTCAGTGTTCATTGTTCAGGAGGTTTTTACCAAGGGCTGAAATGTCCACAGAGGTATCTTCCTCTCCAAAACAAATGGACCAGGTGAAATCATTGTTTCTCCAACGCTGTTTGACATGCCAGAGAAGGGCTGCCAGCCTAGCGCCTGCTAATGGTAAATGGACCTGCATTTGTACAGCGCCTTTCTAGTCATCTAGTGACCACTCAAAGCGCTTTTTACATTACGAGTCACATTCACCCATTCACACACACATTCATACACTGGTGGCCGAGGCTACCATACAAGGTGCCACCTGCTACTCAGTTTTAACACACTCACACACCGATGGAACAGCCATCGGGAGCAATTTGGGGTTCAGTATCTTGCCCAAGGATACTTCGACATACAGCCTACAGGAGCCTGGGATCGAACCGCTGATCTTTCGATTGGTGGACGACCTGCTCTACCTCTGAGCCCCCTAATGTGTGCTCACCTTTTTTTTCTTAAGATCCAGACTTTCAGGAGGTTTTACCTGGAGCTGAATTATCTGCAGAGGTCTCTTCCTCTCAAAAACAAGGTGATTTCAACCAGTAGATACACTGAATAAAGCAGTATTACATTACAAACAAATGTTTCTTCTACTCTATTTGGCATGTCACAGACCGCTTACTCAGTGCTTGGTATATGTGATCCCCTTTTTTCTCTGATATCTGAAGATCCACACATTCCGGAGGTTGTTACCCTAAGCCAAATAATCCAAAGGGGTCTCTTCCTCTCCTGAACAATCAGACTCAGTGATTTAAATTGGTAAAAAAAAACAAATAAAGCAGTTTCACATTAAAAAAAAATCAATGTTCTGCCCACGCCGCTCATCGTGAAAGGGCTGCTACAGTGGCTGAAATGAAAAGGTGAAAACATGAATGAAGGGTCTGGGTTAGTACAGAGGATGTTTAGATGAATGTAAGACTCTGTCTGTGAAAAGCATTAGCAAACTAACATCACTTAGCTTTGATGAAGCCAGCTAACCAATGATCTAACTGCAGACAGTCCCAACAACAACTCAATAAACAGCATTAAATCACAAATGACAAAGTTAAACAATCTTGCATAGCCTGTACAACTGCAATAATGCTATGCCATGTTGTTACATTACCAATCCTTGAATGGACGGAGGGAGGAGTTGCTTTGTGGTGTGCTGCTTTTGTTAGCTGGCAGAGGAAGGCTGGGAAAAGTTGTGGTTTTAGGTGCAGTCTTAGCTGTGACATTGTTCTGAAGGTGCAGATCAGAGGAAGCTGGTCACTCAGGGTCCTTACAGAGTTAGACTTTGGGGTGCTAACTCAACTTGGTTCTCCTTGTTGCTGTAAAGTTAGTTGCAAAACCTTGTGTTTGGCACACTAACTTCTCTGGTCTCCAGGTTTTGCTCCTGTTGTGGGCATACAGGTCGTGTTCCAGGAGAAAGAGAGCAAGAGTCTTAGGTGCAAGAGCCAGTTAGCTGCTCACAAGAAAAGAGCTGGAGTCTGACAACAAGTGCTCCCTTCAATGATTCAGGGGCAAGGTCATCAGCTCAGGAGAAAGAGTGGAAAGAGAGTGAAGACCGCAGAACTTCTCCTGAAGTTTGCTTGGTGACATCACAGAGTAACATGTCATTGTGTCAGTAGTGCCCAATAAGGTTTAAAGACTGTCTCTCACTTAGGTGTGAGAATGAGGCACCATGTGGAGATGAGTCCCAAATAGCTATCCTTTGTTTGAAGAACAAAGAACATGTGGTCTCTGCTACCATTTCACATGGCAAGACGCAGAGGAAAAACCTTTACATATCCAGTTTAGATATTAACAAATGGCAAATCATCTGAGGTCCAGTGAATCCCAACAACAGGATCAACTAGACTGCGGAAATTGTTCTTTTTATAATCTATGCTTTCAGCATTTTTGGTAATCTATCCTATTTATAATTCATCAACCCAAGGGCATTCTAATGTGCTGTAATGTAAATCTGCAGCTCCAGCTCCAGAGTAAGCATGTGAAATTCTCCTGCTCGTAACAATTTTCTCCTCCAATGTGAAGTGAAAGAGTTTTGTGTCTTGATGCATTTCTCCCCCAGAAAAACAGACAAACAAAATCAAAACAAACAAACACAAAAATCAGGCATTGGTCCCAATGTGCATAATTCCTGTGGGAAATCATTTTCTGACAGACCAACAGTTTGGTGAGCACAGTCTTTTGAGAGGAACTATTCACTTTGATTAAATGGTTTAACTCCTCACTTTGCTGCAGTGATGTGAAAGTGTACTCTAGGGCATACTGGGTGTGGCTACAGGTGTAAAAAGCACACTTCTGATCACACTCTCCATCTTACGAGACATTTACACCAGCCAGTGCAGGACCAAGGCTGCAGAATCACAAAGGATTCAAGCCATTTGAACATAGATGTAGATTTCAGGGGGGGCACAGGAGACAGGTCACCCTCAATATTTAGAACATGTGAGGACTCCTAGGCCATGTTTACATGAAAACGATTCACTGAAAACAGAATCGTTTCTCATTTTCGTTTTGAAAAAAGTTCTGCATTTAGAAGACAACGTTTTGATAACAATCGCCGTGCACACGGATCCGCAAAAATGACCAAAAATGCTGCAGTATACATGCCAGGCAAGTAGTTTGCGGTGTGACACTTACGCTTCCTTCTACAGAGCAGCGATGTATACACAAACAAAATGGCAACCGCACGATTGTTTGTCTGGATGGATGACGAGGTGGAGTTGCTACAGTAAATCGTCACTACGATGGGGAAGCATTGATAAATTCCATAGGGTGAGTAGCACAAGCAGAGCTCGGGAGTCCGCCATTGTTGCTGTGATGGTTCACTTTCTCGCGCATGCCTAGTGACTGGAAGTGTAATGCGCATGTGCGAAAAGTCTCTGTTTTCAGAGGAACTGCATATTGCAAGTTTACATGACAACGGAGACGGTGCCGTTTCCAAAAAAATTGCACTCTGGAACCCATGTTCAAAACGTTGCGTTTTCAGGCACCCAAAACACCGACGTCGTATAAACGATCGGCCAAAACGCAACTAAAGTTTACCGTTTTCAGTTGAAATCGTTGTCGTATAAACAGGACCTTATTTTGACAAAATTGGACATTTGCACTATATATTGATGCAGAAAAATTCAATAATAATGTTTGTGTTGTGATGATCCACTAAGTTTCCTTGTCCTCTTCCAGCTCTCCTTAGCTGTTCTCTCTTCCCCCAGACTTAACATTTCTATGATGCTTTCCAGTCCACGCCATTCACCACCGTATGCCCCCAGACTGTACCGCTATCCCAGTCACTCCCCACCTAGTCATTACCACAGACCATTACACCTGTCCCTCATTCTCACATTAAGCCACACCTGCCCACTAAATACGGGGTACTTGCTCACGATCATTTTTCCTCAGCCAGGTAGTCAGCGTATTCTATGTTGCTAGGTTCTCACTGCGCTGAAGCCATCCGGTCTACTATCTGATTTTGTTACCTGATTATCCGCCTGTACCTGTGTTTTACCCTGCCATCTGTTTTTTGACCTGTCTGTCAACATGACCCAACTTGACTTCTTCACCTTGTGTTTATGTTGCTGTATGTTAACCTGTCTACCTGCCAGCAAAGTTATTTTACTCTACCTGCCTGCCAGTGTGCCTGTGTGTCTCCATTCTGTGCTCCATACTTGGCAATTTGTTGCCCAAGAAGATTATAGCAGCAATAATGTATAATTAGTCAAAGTATGACTTTTAAGTAATTCAGGATACTCTGGTTGCCTACAGAGTCACCTCTAACCCAATCTATGCCTAAAATTAATCTTGGAAAATGACATGGCTAGTTCCAAGTGGCTGAAAGTAAAGATGGTAACTGAAAACAACCAAAATAACCAACACGTTCTCACTTTCAACACGTCAAATAGAGCTATTTTGTCAGTGATCACAGAGGCACCCTACACCGCAGTATGATACTAACCAGACCCTAGTTTTTGCAACAACCCAACTCGTCATATATTGCCACATTGTCAATGGACAGACACAGAAACACAGAGGCACCCTTCTTGGTGGTATGACTCACATCGCATTTTGTAAAGGCGCATTTATACTTTTGTGGTGATGTGTCGGTTACACTCTGCACTTAGACCTCCAAAATGCTAGTGGGGGGTGGAGTTTCTGTGAAGTGCTGTAAAGTTTAGTTGATTCAAAACACACCAAAACCACACATTAAACATGGCTTAATAGAGACAAGTACACAAATTGGCTTTATTATAACTCACAGGATTCACAGACAAAACACTTGTCTTATGCTGGACACATTTTCCCCACAACTACGACATGCTAATGTTGGCATTTTACATTGTATAAATTAGCTTAGCAGCTGGTGGAGATTTTCTCTACTGTGTCTGATGCAGAAATTGTACTGACAAATTCTCACTCCCAGCTCATCACATATTGCTTGGTCAGTGGATTTCTGATGTCTATGCGCTAGGCTTCCTGGGAGTGTCTGTTGTTAGTGTTCTGGGATGCCGTGTCAATGCATTGTGCCGTTTTAAAAATACACTTCTATTTTTACAGGAAATCTACAGTTTTTGCTCATTAGATGCATACAGTCTTTTACAAAATACACTTACAACGTCTGTAAAACATCTTGTATTAACATTTATTTAGGCATCAAAAGCACATGGTTAGGTTTAGGCAGCAAACACACATGGTTAGATGAAAAGAAAACATCATGGTTTGGCCCAACATTTATTCAGGAAGTGATTACCGGACCCCTGGGTAAAAATCTGATGTTTGTTGGACCCATCCACCTCCCCTCCCGCTCACCCAATAGGGACTGTACAACTTCTTAAGTTACATTGTTTTCTGGCATTTCAAACTGACACTGTCTGGCCCTTGTTATAAACTGACGTTGCCTGGTGGCGTATCACACCGTTGTGAAAGAATAGCTTTTCTCTGTAGTGTCTGACACAGAAATCACTGACCAAGTGGCAGTATTTGACTGTATATTTCCCGTGAAAATTGAAGTGTATTTTGAAAAGACACAATGCATGTAACAAGCGTCAGTTAACACGCCATCCCAAAACATCCAAACCAGATGCAGGAGGGTACCTAGTGCTTCATATTTTGACATTTGGTCCACTGACAAAGTGGTGGTATTTGATGATTACCTGTGTCTCAGGTGAAAGGACAATCCCCAACATTTTGTTATCACAAGGTGATTATGGGAGTTTTGCTTTCGATAATGGTTTTGTTTTTCCTCTCTGGCCAATAAGTAATAATATCATAGCTGGGTGGTCATTATCTTGACCTTGGACACTTTTTAGGCATGGGGGACATCATACTGTTTAATTAGATTCAAATGCAGATTAGGTCAAGTGGTTTATCATTTGTGCAATATTACGTGTGAAAGTTAGCCTTGAGAAATACTTATCAGAATAGAGCAGGAGGAGAGTAGGAGGTAAAAGCTCTGAAGGTGAACTGAGGAGGATCACTGCAGGAGAACAGCCTCAGCACAGCAGTGCTGTTGAGTTTCTCTCCCTCTAGTGGTAGTTCTCCTGCACTAAGGCGCAGTAGGATGAGGGTGTGTCTCTCACTCAAGTTAATAGGATGCTCTCAAACTGTGTCATGCCATAAAAGATTTTGTTCTTGGTCTATAATTAATGATGATTAATGAAAATACAAAGAAGTAGCGATAACTTACTTTATAGTGAACTTACCCTTTTAACATTGAGTGGACTGAAGCAAAAGATTTGCCATTTGAATGTTTAATGGCAAGATTTTACTAGAAGAAGCTTTAAAAGCATAAAATTATAAAGGAGCAAAATGTTAGCGTTACAATATACTGCACAGGGCCTAATTGAATGAAGGGTCAATAGAACAAGAAGCCTTTGTCTGTTGACTGAATTTATCTGTCCCAGGTTATACTCTCTTGTCAGTGTGTTCTGCTTGTCTAATGTAGGATTACTGGTGTTTGGTACAGATATGGACAGACCTTACGAAGAGTTCTGAGCTGCTGTGAGTCCACTCTGTGGGCACACTGCCCTCTGTATGTCCTTTGCAATAAAAGGAATAAATCTTCATTATGTGTTAAAGGTTTAAGGCTTCTGCACCTGTTTAGTTAACTATTTTGGCTCAACAAAACTCAAAAATTTTTCTTTCCAACAAAAAGGTGAACTGTTGTCAAACCTTGGTGTATTTGAAACCCACCTCCTTTATTAGTGACATGTAGACAAAAAGTACAGACAAATATCTACATTTCTTTCAATTTCATTGAGTCAAATTTTTGTTAGTAACCTTGATAACATCGACAAGACTTCTTGTGGTTGTTTCACAATAAAGGCTCATGATTACCTTCCCATTAAAACGTGTTAGCTTAACGTCTTAGTTTACCACTAAGTGAAAGGAGCAGAACAGAAAACAATGTTGCTCCTGCTGTGAAAATGGAAGGCCATGTCAGGGAAAGAAAAGTCCAACTCACTGGATGTAGACTGTGGTTATAAAGGCCCAGACACACAAGCTGATGTCTGAGAACTAGTGGCGACGAGAGCCTCCTGTTGCATTGCCTCTCGTCACCATGTCTTGGCCAAAAAGTTGCACATGAACACACCAAACTGACGGCCAACAAGCACATATGTCCTGTGCCTGCATGAGAGGACATACCCCTCCACCAGCAGACGGCAGTCATAAGTAAATGTCATTCAAAAAAGGTAAATGCAAGATTGTCTTGACACTAGTTAGCCATTTAGCACCTTATCAACACAATTCAATGTTAAAAGAACAGGGCATAATTACCCCACAGCAGACAAACCATCAGGAAACTCAAGCTCAGTGGGTAAAGAAAAATAATCTTATCTCAAAACAAGTTTGTTTTGATCTTCCCCCCTTTCAACTTTAGCTCTTTGTATACATTCCTTACTTCTGTTTCCCTTCTTGTGCGCTGAGCTGAACTGCTAATCAGAGTGATTTCATTTACCAAAGGGCTTCGCTGTGCCGACGCAGATTCAACATGCAGAACTGATGGGAAACAAAGCCAATTAGCACTGATGGTGCATGACACACCAATGGCCCAAATTTAACTGACGGCCAAGTGTCAGCTCGGTGTTACAGGCCTTAAGTCTACCATTGGCCAACTGTTTTGGCTGGCAATCTCACTCCCTTTTGTTACCTGAATGTTACCATTTTAAAAGCCTCTTCACTATGGGAAACAACAAGAACCTCTGAGCAAACAACTTACACATTAGAAATGGCAAGTTTTGACAAAGATTTGGATCGTGCAATAAGGCATGCCTACTTTGTTCTTTCTGTGTACTGTTGTAAAGATCTACAACAAATAAAACAACTTGTGAATGAACCTCAGAAAAGCCCAGACTCCGTCTCACAGGACTCTAATGCCCAGTGTTAATATGTTTTCTGACACAGCTAATCGGAGTTGATTTATCCCATCTTTTGAAACATCTCCAGTCAAACAAGTACTGTATGTATTTTTAGTCTGAGTTTGTCTGCTTCTTGTTTATTTGTTTCTTGTGTGTAAACACCAAGGACCATGCTGGAAATAAGTATTTTACTTTAGCATGTCATCCTTTGGATTACTGTCTTATACAATACTTTAATATGATCCTTTTTGCACTGGGGGTTTGATCTCAGACTGCTATCCTCCCGGAGAGTCTGCCAGTTTAACACAAGCTAACACAGCAGCAGCGCTTACATCCAACAAACTCATGCCCATATCAAAATGGTTGTCGTTTTACCCATTAATAGCCTTTAGGTAAAGTTAGTCATATGATGCTAACAGTTATCCCTGGCACTGGGTGTGTTCCCCCAGACACTATTTTGCCAGGGCACTGTCACTCCATCCTGGGATCAACACTGCCCATGATGACTGTGGCTGGTTTAGAGAAACAAAAACAAGTTAGTGTTACATGTACATGTAAACATATATTCCAGCTGAAATCGTACTAAATCGAATTTCTCAAAGTTGGACCAACACACCCAGATAATGTGATTGGGAGTTGAATTACTCGAATTACTCCCAGCATGTATACAGTCAATCGGACCCAAACTGGCCTATGTGCTCTGTGCGTGCTCCACAATTTGTGCGTAACACAAGAAGAAGCCAGTAACAACATGGCAAAATCTACATCCAGAGCCGTGCATACAGAGCTGTAAAGTTGTCCACCATGGTACCAGTTCGCCACTAGCTAAAAGTAGCCAACTTGTTTGTCGACTGTTTGGTTTGTGATGTAATAGGTCAACTGGAAAAAGGTCCAATACCAATTAATGCTGCAAGCAGGGATAAACGGGCCCTAGCACCTTCGCGCAACTCGGGGGTGCTGGCAGGACGCGGCAGTTCATTTCTGTCAAAGTCAGACACTGCACGCAGGCGTGAGATGGCATATCCTTCATAAAGTGTGGGTGCTGAAATGACCTATTTCACATTTTGTACCACATCCTTTTTCCACTAGAGGGCACTGGAGAACGCATTAATAATACATCATGTCTTGTACATCAAATATAGACCACAACATGTAAATTTCAGGTAAATGAAAAGATGAGTGTCTGAAAAGACATACTCCATGTTGCCCGTAGGTGGCGCTATGTCTATGACTGAACATTGTCATATAGATGTGTTCAGGGGTTGACTATTATCAACAATGTGAAGTGTGGTGAAGATTGGACCATTAACTCCAAAGTTATAGCAATTTCGTATTTCATGGCGAGACATTAAAACCTGATGCCACACCACAGCCACACCATTCAATGCTGAGCCTGGAGAATGCACTAATGATACATCATGACTTTTTACATCAAATATAGACCACAACATGTACATTTCAGGTAAATCAAAAGATAAATGTCTGAAAAGATGTATTTACTGTTGCAAGTAGGTGACACTATGTCTATCACTAACTATTGTGATATAGATGTGTTCAGGTTTGGACTATTATCAATAATATGAAGTGTGGTGCAGATTGGATCATTTACTCCAAAGTTATAGCAATTTCGTGTTTCATGGTGAGACATCAAAATTCAATGCTCCACAGCGGGCGTGCCATTCAATATGAGATAGATCCTGTAATAACTCTTGATCACAATGTAGTTAAGCTCACACAAACCATGTCTGAAGACAATCCGATTACATCTGTAGGAGAAGTTTGTTAAAATACAACATGTGGAAAACACCAAAACTGACCACGGAATTCAAAATGGCCAACTTCCTGTTGAGTTTAGGCCAAGAGACCCAACAGGAGACTCTTAGTCCAAGAGACTTTTTTGTGCATCTGTGCATGATACAGGTGTGTACCGATTTTAGTGCATGTTTGTGAAACATGCTGCAGGGGCTGCTGTTTAAAGGGTGTGATAAAGCTATTTTGCCACTCCCATTGACGAAACTCATAACACATGTCCAGGCCTAGACTATTAAGGGGTGTGTGACGTTTCAGGCAGATTGAACCAAGTACATGTAAGTTAATGTTAATTGCTGTGTTATGACGAAATGTCAACATTCGCCTCCCCCCTTATGGCAATGCCGTTTGATGAAAACTCACACTTTCTACAATAAAGCATCATCAAGGTCTCATGGCTTTTTTGACCAAGTTTGAGGCGGATCTCGTCAACTTTGTAGGAGATATACGTCAAGGTATAAAACAAGTCATTTCCTGTTAGCAGTAGGGGGCGCTATAATATCACTAATTATTGACATGTAGATGTGTTCAGAGCCAGACTGTCATCAATCCTGTGAAGTTTGGGGAAGATTGGACCATGTATGCTGGAGTTATTAACTACTTCCTGTTTTGTGGCGAAACCCCTAAGTTTTATACCCCGCCACGGTCACACGGTTTGACAAAAACTCAAGCTTGTGATAACTTTTTTTCTTCAAGGTCTTTCGATGCAACAGACCAAGGTTTGAGGTCGATCAAATAAAATCTCTAGGACTAGTTTGTTAAAGTACCACCCCTGGAAACCAAGAGGCTTTTTTGTACGTCCTGGGATGTTACATGTGCATGCCAAGTTTCGTATATGTAAGTGAAAGCAGCTTGGGGGGCTATATTGTTGAAATTTTGTAGGGGATGCTACTGAGCCAATTTTTGGCACCTGAGCAGGAGACCCTTAAAATATCAAATTTTTCAACAGTTATGATATATGCGCAAAGTTTCATGAGTTTTCGAGTATTTTAAGCCACCCAAAAAGGCAATTCATTTGAAGGAAGAATAATAATTCCTTACATTTCAATAGGCTGCTCGCACCCCTTGGTGCTTGGGCCTTAACAAGCTAAAAGGGAGCATAATGCCACCTATAGCAGCTGAGTCAGACATACTTCAGTCAAATAAGTGATTCTCCTCCTGTGCTTGTATATTGGGACAAACCAAGTAGTCCAATTAAATGGCTTGGTCAAGCTGTTACCGCAACTCCAATTAACTGTGCATGTAAACGTACTGACTGACACAGTGCTGTAGACATGAGGCTGGCTACGTGAAACAAGTGAAAGAATGACTGCTGGAATGTTTGAATGAATAAGGTAATGAAAAGCACAGCACAGGGTACTGTGCTGCCACTCCAGAATGAATGTTGTGGATGGAATGAATGGTTCTCTAGCTTTTTGTAGACTGGAGATGGTCTATTTCTGCAGGGGCAGGATTCCTTTTTTTGGGGGGGTTGCTAAGAGTACATTCTCTATAGGCAAACAGCCTATAGTCTTTGTGTTAGTCACATTTGTTTTTAAACTTCACTGATTTTATTTTGTTGCGGTGTTGACAAAATGTGTGGTCTATATGCATTATAGTATTTGATTTACATTTAAACCATTTTGTCCATTTTCACCTCCACTAATGTAACTGCTGTGATTCCACTTCATCATGCAGAAGGAGATTTCTGCTGGTGCACTGCATCATGGTTTGTCCTTGACAACACTTGACAGAAAGACCATCCACTGCAGTTGGCTGATTGCTCTGCATATACAACCCGAGCCTTGCCCAAAGACCAGGAAAGTGAGGCAGCCTGTTGGCTAAGCTCCAGCACGGTGTCACTGCTCACTGGTTTAATGTTTCTGATCCACCAGCAAAAACGGAACTGAGAATTCTGCATTTCTCTCTGCACTCCATCAGGCATGATGAGGACAAAAACGGCTGCTCTGCTTTGAGCAGTGTAACTGAAACCCCTCAGCTGTGATAACTCTGACACACCCCACTGCACTGAGCAGTTACTGGGGCTAAAATGTTGCACAATAACAATATTTACTGTCCATGTCAGGCTGTTGATTCATTAATGTTATAGTTTGGTCCTTGTTTGTAATACATCCACTGATTACTGATTAATATTTCCAAAGCAAATCATTAACAGTAATGGCTTTGATAGCAAGTTCATGTTTTGATGCCACAAAAATAATCGAAGACTAGTAAATGCAGTCAATTTTCTCTTGAAGTAGAACTTGCACACCAGACTCCATTCATATCTTTATTTATTTATTATTCTCCAACATCAATTAAAATGCTGTCATAAAGACATCATGTTCAATACAGACAGGAATGGAATGAAAGTTCTGATTCAGCGTTCCTTAGGCTGTATATGTCTTATGCCCTAATCAATGTGCATCTCTACTCGGCTGCATAATCTCTTCTGCAGTCTCATTCATTCTTTTATCAGTTATCTGAGGCAGCTCCTTGTTGCAGTGCTGAAATGTGCTGTGTAATGCTGAGATAGTCTGTATTGTACTCACTGTACTCATTCGACCCCTTAAAGCCTTCTTTTTTTTTTTTTTTAAGAACAGATTTTCAGTAATCAAGGAATGTAGTTGCATCCATGAATATGAGTATATTTCAATCTTGATGTGTGCAATATCACCCCTGAACAATGATAAAGATTTATCAGGAAATAGTTTCAGTACAGAGAAGCAAAATCTGTTGCCTCACCATTTACATGACATGAATAAGTGTCAGATGTTATTAGGACCACTGACATGACAGATCTCAGTGAGCTGACTCAGTGTACTGCTGTCCAAAGACATGCAGGTGGAGACTCTAAATTTCCTGTAGGGGTGAATGTGGTGGTAGGGGTGGTGTGATTTTCTCACTAAAGTCTCCCTGAATATTGTCATCATTGTCAGCTCAAAGAAATTATCTTAATAAGCAGCAGTCAGTGGTGTGGCCGGTGCTTTGCAGACTTTTTACTACAGGTTTCACTCCTTTTGTATTATACTGTATATTCATTCACCTGTTATCCACAAATGTGTATTCTTTACAGCATCCATGTCTAAAGTCTGGCATGGAAGCCAATCACAGCCCACAGACCAATTTTAAATGGCCCTCAGCTTGACTTTCAAAAGATACTATACAGTATATAGCCCGCCAAACAATATTGGTTAATCATGCAAGATCACTTTGCATTTTTCATTTCACCTCAGGATGGCAGGAGTACCATACAGTTTATAGACATCCATCAAGTAGGAACTAGGCAGATGGAACTAACGTTTTTTATAAATAGATGGTAAACAAGCAAACAAGTGGTTATCTAACAGCTGACACTGACATGACCACAGCAAAGAAGTGTTAAGTCAACAGTTGCTTCAAGAAGTAGTGGAAAGTTGAATACATTTTCACTGAAAGATGACAGTGAGTTGTATTTGTCTAGTTTGTGATTTTTTAATAACTCATGATGCCAGAAGCAGCTGGCCCATTCACATTATCTAATGTGGCACCCATTAAAAAAAGTTTGGACATCCCAGTGTCCAAACTGTCGCAGAGGGATGCAGCCTAGAGCTTAGATTCTCAAGCCGGGTCGGGCCGGGAGCCCCCCTCCCTCTGACGGGCCCAGGCCGGGCCTGGTCAGATATGACGTTTTTTTTTTTTTTTTTTTATAGCTATGATTTGATAATGTTATAGGCTATGTATTGTAGCGACCCTGCAGTAAATGTTCTGTTATAATGTCAATGTTCTGTGAGTTAATGGCATGTTTGGGATTGAATGAGGTGCGGGGTGCGAGTGTGACGGGGATGAGGAGGGCTGTGTGAGTCCGCGTGCTGGTGTGTGTATGAGCGAGCTGGAGGAGAGAGCAGGAGTGCACAGATGGAGTTACAGCTAAGTTGTTGTTTGTTGGTTGTTTTGGCGTAGTTACGGCCAACAGTAACCTGTAATGTTCAGTAATAAACGGGGGTTTAATTGCAGAATAACTGCGTCATCCTTTCCACACGTCCGCCTACAGTATTATAAAAAATAAAATTAACCCACACTTTGTATGACACATAGCCTAAAGTTACAACAAACTTAGGGCCGAATTCACAAAGAATGAACTGTGGCCGCTGATAGCACCTTGAATTGCACTTCACTTGCACCCGCAGTTTGCTCCGTCTTAACGTCCTATTCACAAAGGATATTGCGCTAATGATATACCAGCGCAAACACGCCCACAAAGTTTGGCAGCTGAGTGCAGTTTGCCCCTGATTTGCCCCTGATTGCAATTAGCCACATGGCAAAGTATAAATGCTGGCTTTGCGCCAAGAACACCGTGGCAGAACAATGGCAGACTTTGTTTGGCAAAGTACTGAATACTGTATACCCTCATGTAGTGATGTCTGCTGGTGAGTCAGTCTAACAGTGTCGGATGGGTTGAGGCTGTGGATTTGACCAAGTTTGACCACTTTATCACTATTCCCTCTCACTTGTAGCTGTTTTTTCGTTATCTTTTGAATTTAATATGAATTATGGAACCGTTTTTGTTCACGTTTGTTTCCCCCGTTTCGTAAAATAAATTATTGAAAGTTGCTTTTGAAGTGCGTGACAGAAGTGCGTTTTGAGAACGACCGCAGACTGTCACCTGTTCAACGCATCAATATCTTCGGATGCCATTAAAGTAATAATGATTATAATAATAATGTCAAAATATTATTTACAGACTGATTTAACAGACGATCACTGCTGCCACGATCACTGGAAAGTCTGGGCGAGAGGCTTCCACAGAGGAGCGCCCAGTTTGCACCAGCTTTCTAAAGACGTTATTTACTTCACTCAAACTGCGTGTGGCTATTAGCGCTGGTGTTAGTGAATTAGACGTTGTTTATCAGTGAGGCTCATTTGCATAGAAATCTGCTTGGCAGCGCAGTTAGTGGAGCATTTCACCCTCAAAAGCCACGCAATCCTTTTGTGAATTCGGCCCTCAGTTACAATGTTGCAACATTGTGAGCGCACAGCCCTTCACCACCTGGATCCTAAAATAAACACCTGTTTTATTACATAATCATGCTACCGTGTTGCGCCATTCATTAAGATCCTATGTTTCTGTCATTCAAATAACAAGACTTGTGATTTAATACTCTTAATTAACAGCCAACTTATTGAAAAATGTCTATCTATGTGTATGTCTTTTTTTTCAAGGTTAATGGCAAACATATGCCCTCGTTCCACTGTTTGTGAGGCAGTTCTGAATTTGATTTTTTTTTTTTTTTTTTTTTAAATCCCATCTATTTTCAGGTCATTAGTGCAGATGGTCACATTTGGTACATTTGACTATTTTGAAATCATATCATGGTACTGTAGATTGTCTGTATATTGTCCCAAAAGCTCATTTTTTCAGTCTCTCTCTCTTTTACAGTGTAAACCGTATATCTCACCAAACACCAGTGATCCATTCTTTGCATTGCCACAGGTGATATGAAAATGGTACATTGAGTCAGAGGCAAATTGCTTATGTGTAAAATTTTCTGAGCCTTGCCTACAGTATATTAGTGTTTGAAAAATATGTTAGGGAGATTTTATTCATTGGGATTTTTATTTTTATTGTAATAGAGAACAACAAGTGTTTCACTCAGTGACGCTGATCTGAGATGAGTCAGACAGGGAAAAGGTATACCAAATCTACAGTATGTCCTGTAAATCACAGAATGTGTAACTAAATGCTCACCAATCATTTAAAGGAATAGTCCACCCAAAATACCATCAAATAGTTACTGCTTGAAATCTTGTACGATGGTTTTGAAAAGTTTATAGTTTGCTTCTTCATGGAGGATGGCAGCTGTAGTCAGACTGGACTCTGGTAACCATGACAATTTTAGAATATTCTTTGCTTACATTTCTGCTGCATAATGCAATTCTACTACTCATGCTCCAAAAAGTATTTGCACAACAATATGGCTGAATATGGCCTCCATTTCAATTGTGTTCTTAGTTTTGGTCTATTACAACAAATAGAAAAAGCCTTTGCTATTGACAAGAATGTTTTGAAATGAGTGTTTGGAACATACTGAACACGTGAATGGAAAGTGTAGTAGTGACATGGTGGATTAACATGTTTCTATGGACATTTTGATACTATTTTTATTTGCAGTCCAGTCTGACTGCAGGTGCTATTTCAGATTTACCTTCACTTTGTGAAGGAACAAATGGTGGGATGTTTTCTCCAAATTCAATAAACATGCAGCCGGTACACCTTACTTCATTTACTAACTCAGTGTAATCTTTGTGCCAGTGTTGTCTTCTTGCTGCACTAACTGTGGGTGTCCTCTGCAGCTGCCACCAGCACCACCACTACAGCCAAGACCTCCAGTCATGTGACGCGCTGCACTGACAGCCAGAGGAACTACTGTGTTAATGGAGGGGAATGCTTCACCCTTGAAATCATGCCAGGCAGCACAAAGTTTCTTTGCAGGTATGATATGGACAGTAGGTTATAATACTGACTTTGATTCAAGTTTTCATCTGACTGTATATGTTATAAAATAGTTACTGTGATTTATGAAATCCTATATACTGAGTCATGCAAACTGAATGCAACTTTGCTGTTAAGTGTTGGGGAAGCTACTCTGAAAATACTGTATATTTATATCCTGTCATGTATATAAACAATATGATCATGTGTTTCATATGCTGGAATGGGTGAAGTTCTTCTGATGACAGATGACAGCTGTATCTTCAGACTGAGATAGTATATATCATATAAAACTGACAAATGTAATTATTTTTAAAACACTACTTGAAAAAAGCAAGAATTGCTGAAAATTGTGTACCGGTAGGTCAGGTCTAGATCGTGGTCAAACTCAAAGCCCCTCCTGAATGGGAAGCCACGACATACCATGTGTTATAAGGTGGCAGGATAACTAGGACACTTTGTTTTGCCCTCAGAGCTGAGGTTAATGCTAACCAGCTTCACTTTACCCAGCAGTTAAGAAGCAAGACACAGGAACTTTCCTTTGGTCTTGAGGACCTGCAGTGTTTATTACATAATGGACAACCTGAAACCAACATTGTTCATTTACTACTACTTGACTGCTAATTTACAGCCAAACACTCGCTATGCACACACTACTCACTAAGCTTAGCAGGATGGGAGCGAGGAGAGGCATTGAGTGTCTCTCTGCATTTTCTCTGGCCTTTGTTCAATTTGCTGTCACATCTCTTGACCCCATACTTGCTAAAACAAGTTGCTGAAGTGAAAGTTCTGCCACAGAACTATGTTGTTATGTATTCTTGCACATTTTAAGTGGGTTTACAGGATTCCTGGTGTTGTTTTAGTGGGTATTCAGTGTATACCTGCGTATTATGTTAGACTACACTGCTGTGCTGTGGTACCATCTGGCAGACAACAGCAGACAGAACGGTTTGTGGCTGGGGTCAGTGGGCTCTTTGATAACCCTGTTGACCTTCTTCCTATACTGCTGGGTGTAGAGGTCCTCCATGGATGGCAGCTCCATCCTGGTGATGTATTGAGCAGTTTTCAGCACCCTTGAGAGCGGTGCAACTGCCATACCAGGTGGTGATGCAGCCAGTCAGGATACTCTCGGTGGTGCAGGTGTAGGAGTTGCTGATGTTAAATCTACTTAGCCTGCAAAGGAAGCTGTTTCGCTGTCTTCCTGATATTGTTAGTGTGGTGACTCCAATTCATGTCCTCAGTGATATGAAACCCAAGGAACCTGAAGCTGCTGACTCTCTCAACAGCAGTACTGTTAATGGAGATGGGGGCATGTCCTTTTCCCTTTCACTTCCTGTAGTCAACTTCTTAGCATTGCTGACATTCAGATGGAGGTTGTTGTAATGGCATCCAGATGTTAGGGCTCTGACCTCCTTCCTCTTGGCCGTCTTGTTGCTGTCAGTGATTAGTTTACTTTAGTGTATTTGATTTGATCTGGACATCACAGTAGCATTAGAATTGTACATTTATGAACCAGATACAATGTGTTTAGTGTTTGAGGTGTAAAAATAATTTGCAACACCTGTCCACAGGAGGCTTTTTTACAAGTTAAGATAGTAAAAGGAGAGAAAAATACACCCGCAAATACTTACACACAAAGGCTGATGGTGGTTGGGTCAACAGCAAACTTAATGTTGGAGCTGTGTGTGGCCACACAGGCATATGTGAACAGGAAGTGCATGAAAGGGCTGAGCACACAGTTCTGAGGGGCTCCAGTGTTGAGAGTCAGGGAGAATGGAGGATGTGGTGGTGCCTGTCTGCACAGGCAGGGGTCTTTTTACTTACTTGGTCCTATATACTTTGCTTTAATTGATTTCAGTATCTCACTTGAATTTCAAATTCATTCAGATGATTTTTCAGTCCAAACAAGTGTTTTGGAGAAATGCCGACTGTACATTTACTGTAAAATTATAAAATGGCTCTGTGAAAAGAAAATTAGACAAATTCTTTCACACATGCCACTTAAGATCAAATCTGTTTGTACAAGTGGTTCTTGCATCAGGCCCATTGACTCCAGTGAGTTGAAGAAATCTCAGTAGCATCATGCTCCATGCATGGATTTAGGGATGAGTTTTATGGAAATTTAGGTTTTATTTATACAGTAAACAGTGGGGGACAGTGGTGGATCTTCTTAGGATAGGCTGACCATATCTTCAAACCTCCAACAGGGACCCTTAAGTGTACTACATGTTCATGCACATACACATGTATGCACTAAATCATGCACCATGGGCGTTTTCATCAGATTAGGGGCTTGTCGCAAGTTTCCGAAAAATTTAAATGTCAAAACATAACTGCTGCACCTTGTCAATGGTGGTGGGTTTGTCTATGGGTTGCTCTGACACAACTTGAGTTATGGTCTATTTCCCGCTAAGTCTCTCCCTTTGCAAAGACTTTTGGATTCATTGTGGCCATGTACCACAATGCTGTATACCAAAATGGGTGTTGATAGAGTTGAAATACATAAGTAGATATTCACGTTACTGTTTTTCACATCATGCAAATTGTCAAAAAACCCATCATGGTGGACTTCTATGGTCCCAGAGGGTTTTTTGTAGAGCTGGATATGTGTTCCAAATTTCAAGTCAGTTGGACTTGCTGTCAAGTCAGTTGGCTTTTCCAAAATTTCTGCACCACCATGTGGCTGATTTGGGACATTTGTACATCATTTTGAGTTATTGGGCCAAGTTTCATGTCTCCGGCTCATGGCAGTTGTAGCTGCAGTGGATGACAATGAATAATTATAATAAACCAGCCCAAAGTCATTATGGTTCTGCCACTTTGGGGCTTGAACCCTAATGAAAGTATAAACTAAAAACTCTTAAATTACATTAAGTCAATAAACCGCTGATGCAGAAGTGCAGAAGGGCTCTGGCATATTAGCTCTGTAGCAAAAACACTAGTTTGTCACTGTCAGTCAGGAGTAATATTTATACTGGATGATTCTGCACCTCATGACTTAGCTCCACTACCATCATTTAAAGCTTTAGATTTACTGGTCTGTCTATATCCTAACCCTCACCTATGCTCATGAGCTATGGGTAATGACCAACAGAATGAGATCACCCATGCACGCAGCCAAAATGAGTTTCCTCCGAAGGGTAGCTGAAGATAGCCTTGGAGCCTTGAAGCTACGGTAAGGAGCTTAGACGTCCAAATAGAGCTCAAAGTAGAGCTGCTGCTCCTTTGTGTCAAAAGGGGCCAGTTGAGGTGGTTCGGGCATCTGATCAGGATCTTCCTGGGCACCTCCCATTAGAGGTGCTCTGGACACGTCCAACTGGTGGGAGACACCGGGGCAGACCCAGAACATGTGGAAAGGATTATATATCTCGTCTAGCCTGGGAACGCCTCGGGGTCCCCCAGGAGGAGCTGGAAGGTGTTGCTGGGGAAAGAGGTGTCCGGAGTACTTTGCTCAGCCTGCTGCCCCCGAGACCTGGCCTCTGATAAGCGATTGGAAATTGAATAGAATGGAACCATCATTAATGCCAGTGGGGGAAGTAATGTGCCCTTTAGTGGCACTGAAAGTCTGTAAAGGTGTTGGGCCAAGGGGTAGATCGGTCTGTAACCACAGACTGTAAAAATATTGGACGTAGCTACAGTGATGTCACTCATTGGGTTGTGGACCCCCATTTTGAAGCCTACAGTTCAGCATTTCGGCCATTGCCATCTTGTTTTTTTTGGAGCCAGTAGTGACTGTATTTGGGGAAAGGCTGGAGCTGTGGAAGAGCAAGAGGTGGATCTGACTGAGAAGCTGAGGACACTTTTGTCAGACAGCCTTTCACACAAAGATGTCCACACTTAATTATGCGTAACTTTAAGCCTTAATAAAATGCAAATGGTTAAAAAAAATTCACCCCCTGTACAGTTGTCACGAGGGGGGAAATTAGCTATAGAGATCAAAATGTGTTTATTTCTGCTGTTAAATTGGGCAATTTAACATGGGGGTCTATAGAGATTAACTCGCTCTAGGAGCCAGCCTCAAGTGGCTGTTCAAAGAACTGCAGTTTATGCCACTTCTGTGATGGCTACATTTTTCAGCCCTGGGGTTGCTGCTTGCATGTAACACATCCGACTCAAGCAGGAAACCATGAATTTGTACCTTTTAACTGACCAACAATATTTCCTTATTTACTGCAATAACCTAATCATGTGAACACTGAACATTGTTTGTTGCCACAACCACATTTTTCCCCATACCTTACACATAGCCTGCACAGATATTATAGTAGAACATGAGGATTTTAAAATCATTGGCTTTTGACATTAAAAAACTTTCTCTGCAAAACAGCATTGTTGTTTGGCACCAGACTTGTATCCTGGATTCAGCCATTTTTTGTGCCTGTAGACTGGATGTCTTTGTGTTTGTCCATGTCTTCTCATGTCTTGTGTGTAACATGTCAGTACTGTTTATCTCTTTTCCTTTCTACCCATCACTCAGGTGCTTGGCGGGATTCACTGGGCACCGATGTGAACAAGCTGTGCTTAAGAAAGTCTCAGACCCAAAACGTATGTGAACACAACTGTATTCAATCCCACATGTCATTGCTGGTGTTTCACCCCTGTCATGTTTTCTCCAAGAAATGGTGGAGAAATCCATGTTTCCCTTATAGATGCAGGGATACAAATCTGATGATAAGCTGGGCATTGATCCTGCTGTAATCTATGTCTAGCAGCCTTCAGCACACTCTCCTGTGGAGTAGTGCACTGAAATTTGCATGTACTTCACATCTCATCACACCTCATCCTTGTTGTTCAGGGCAGCGATCTGCCTCCATCTAGAGTTGAAATGGTGTGTCTCGTCTTCTCTTCCCATTCAGCCTCACCCCCATCTTCCTAGAGAACACTCTTGTAACGGGTATTCCCTGCATCAGAACTCATTCCCAATGGTTCAGTGCTAGATGGACCAGTGTGTGATTAGTAAAGAGGTGATGACTTTGATGTTAAAGTCCAGACTAAGTTGTTAAAAAACAAGTCTTACACAGAGGAGATCACTGGTTGGGCTGCTGCCACATCATGACTAACAGAGCCATTACTCAGAACCGTCAATGCTCTATATGGTTTCCATGCTGTGTGACTGCCATGCATCTGGGCCTATGTTGCTATGTGGCTGGGGTCATGACACCCTCCATAAAGGATTATTTCATAGGCAAGACTAGGCTTGTCCTGAGTGGCTGCATATGTACATGCAAATTTCAGTGTGCTGCTAAGATGGTATTCAAACTTGTGGAGTTTGATGGAGGGCCTGTACAAAAATAAATTTGTTTCTCATATAATCATGATTCAAAAATAATTGTGTATGAAGGTGAGATGACTAATAAACTCACAGACCATAGCTAGACATATTGGTCTAGCTGGCCCTTCCTGCTAACACCAGTGATGACTGTTGTGGGTTTTGCATAGCTCTTGTATAAACTAATTCCTTCTTTCCTCTTGTCTGTTTCTTCTGTTTCCTGCTCAGGTGTCCAAATGAATTTACTGGTGATCGCTGCCAAAACTATGTAATGGCCAGCTTTTACAGTATGTCTATTTCCTCTGCTATCTATTCTTAGATTGGAGCATGCTCAAGTGAAATTTATTGTGCTGTGTACCTGTTCAGTAGATCTGTGATATTGCTGCTCAAAACCTTTTGCATGTTGAAGTCTATTTCTCTGTATTATTTTTCTATGTAAAGCTGCATGTGGTATTTTTGAAGTTATAAAATTTCTGCTTCAAACAACCGAAAATGAACAAGATTGCACATTTATATTTCTAATTATTAACTGTCAATGTTCCATTCTTTACTGTCAGTATGTTTAATTATATACCTGCATTTATGTGTATGAAAAACCTAATTTCTTTCTATTTCTATTAGAACACAATCAAACCAGTTACCAGTTGTAATCATTTGGTCAAATGTATTCTAAGAAACAGATGGGCAAGTACGCTGAGCAGTGTTCCGACTATATACAGTATTTGAGTAATTGTCTGTTTTTCATCGATCATCATTTCACTTTTGCTTGTAAATGACCATTTTACCTAACTGGATCCTGTTCATTTCCTAGTGAATTTATTTTTCATATAAAAGAAAGGACAAATACACACGTGTGATGAATCAAACAAAGACAAATAGTGTCTTTGATACAAATTCCTTGTAGGACTGCAGTGTCAGTTGCTCCAGACCTGCAGTTTTGGATAATCCGACCTATGCCATTCATTTGCTAGAAATATATCTTCAGCAGTTTACAGCTGCAGGTATCGCCATTTTCATGAATGCAATAATTGCTGCAGTTTACCATAAGTTGAGTACCTGTTAAGAGGACACGATGTCAGTTTGTTGGTTATGTAGGTATACTATAAACCTCAATTCACTCACTCAACTTAAACATTTTTTTGGAAACGACTTGCACTCAAAACTTTTAGTGTAGTACAATACAGTGACATATAGTTTTGAGTACACCAGACACAAAATAAATGTGTCACATGACCCTTGTCTGAGAGGAATTTTATGTCAGTTTAACATAACTCTTTTTTGTTGTTTGAGCATTAGATTCTTTGACATATGAACATAACTACATTGAGTACAAATTTTGCAGTTTTTCACATTTAACATTCATTGAATTATAAAAATATATTGTGGTAATCTTAATAATCCTAGTTGCCAAAATGGTAAATGGACCTACATTTGTATGTCATCTGACCATTCAAAGCACTTTTTACACTACGAGTCACATTCACCCATTCACACACACATTCATACACAGGTAGCCGAGGTTACCATACAATGTGCCACCTGCTACTCAATTTTTAACACACTCACGCACCAATGGAAGCATCATCGGGAGTAATTTGGGGTTCAGTATCTTGCTCAAAGATGCTGACATGCAGACTGGAGGAGCCTGAGATCAAACCGCTGATCTTCCGATTTGTGGATGACCTGCTCTACTTCAAAGGCAAAGAGATGAAGGCAAAGAGATGAGTTCTGAACCAGGAAATGCTTTTTATTTCACCTCAACACAACTTCATGTACGCACTCTACTATCCACATAGGCGGGAGGTGACTAACTGTGTATACGACATAAATTATGGTGCAAAATGTCTTTTTTCACAACATTAACTGTAAACCATTAGAACAACTGCGAGATATGTGAACGTTAATCTCTGTGTAATGGGTAACATGAGTGATTTAGAACCCATTTAAACAGTTTTCTTTAGCTTATGGCCTTAAACACATTGTCTCACAGCATGCTGGGAAACTCAACCCATTTAGCCCCAACAAGCCAATGTGTAAAGTGCACAATGGTAGTGTTTTTGGCCTTAAACTCGTACTCGTAATTGTTGTCCTCCGCTTATCCGGGTCTGGGTCGCAGGGGCAGCAGCCTCAGCAAAGAAGCCCAGACAGTCCTCACCCCAGCCACTTTTGTCAGCTCTTCCGAGGGAACCCTGAGGCGTTCCCAGGCCAGCCGGGTGATGTAATCCCTCCAGCGTGTCCTGGGGCGGCCCCGAGGTCTCCTCCTGGTTGGACATGCCCGAAACACCTCCCAAGGGAGGCGTCTGGAAGGCATCCTTACCAGATGCCTGAACCACCTCAACTGGCTCCTCTCGATGTGGAGGAGCAGTGG
>NC_065514.1:36556446-36562596 GCF_006386435.1 Epinephelus moara
GGTGACAAAGGGCAGCCCTGGCGGAGTCCAACCCTCACCGGCCACGCAAACCAGACTCGCGCTCCTTCGGTACAGGGACTGGATGGCCCTTAGCAAGGGGCCACCAACCCCATACTCCTGGAGCACCCCCCACAGGATGCCCCTGGGGACACGGTCGTAAGCCTTCTCCAAATCCACAAAACACATGTGGACTGGTTGGGCGAACTCCTATGCCCCCTCCAGCACCCTGGTGAGGGTAAAGAGCTGGTCCATGTTTCCGCGTCTGGGATGAAAACCACATTTCTCCTCCTCAATCTGAGGTTCAACTATCGACCGGACCCTCTTCCCCAGCACCCTGGAGTAGACCTTGCCAGGTAGGCTGAGGAGTGTGATCCCCCTGTAGTTGGAACACACCCTCTGGTCCCCTTTCTTGAAGATGGGGACCACCACCCCGGTCTGCCACTCCAGAGGCACTGCCCCCGATGTCCAGGCAATGTTGCAGAGTCGTGTCAGCCAGGACAGCCCTACAACATCCAGAGCCTTGAGATATCCAGGGTGAATCTCATCCACCCCCGGGGCTCCGCCGCCGCGGAGTTGCTTCACTACCTCGCTGACTTCTGCCCCAGAAATTGGACAACCCGCCCCCGAGACCCCCGGCTCTGTTTCCTCACTGGAATATGCGTTGGTGGGATTGAGGAGCTCCTCAAAGTATTCCTTCCACCGCCCGACAATGTCCCCAGTTGATGTCAGCAGCTCCCCGCTCCCACTGCAAACAATGTGAGCAAGTTGCTGCCTTCCCCCCCGAGGCGCCGGACGGTTTGCCAGAACCTCTTTGGAGCCGATCGATAGTCTTTCTCCATGGCCTCACCGAACTCCTCCCACACCTGAGATTTTGCTTCCACGACTGCTGTGCTCCGCTCGGCCCGCCGGTACCCGTCAACTGCTTCCGGAGACCCACAGACCAACCATGCCCTGTAGGCCTCCTTCTTCAGCCTGACGGCTCCAGCGGCCTTGCGGCCGCAGCTCACAACAGCCGCCTCGAGAAAGGCAGAGCGGAACAAGGCCCATTCAGACTCAATGTCCCCCTCTACCCTCGGGACGCGGTCGAAAGTCTCCTGGAGGTGGGAGTTGAAGATCATCTTGACAGGTTCTTCCACCAGGCGTTCCCAGCAGACCCTCACTGCTCGTTTGGGCCTGCCAGGTCTGCGCGGCATCCTCCCCTGCCACCTGATCCAACTCACCACCAGGTGGTGATCAGTTGACAGCTCTGCTCCTCTCTTCACCCAAGTGTCCAGAACATATGGCCGCAGGTCAAATGATAGTCCACGAAGTCCAATAACTGAACATCACTCGGGTTCAGATCGGGCAGGCCGTTGCTCCCAATCACGCCCCTCCAGGTCCTGCTGTCATTGCCCACGTGAGTGTTGAAGTCCCCCAGCAGAACAATGGAGTCCCCAGTCGGGAAGGGCGGGTACTCTGAACTGCTGTTCGGCGCATAAGCGCAGACAACAGTCAGGACCCGTTCCCCGACCTGAAGGCGCAGGGAAGCAACCCTTTCGTCTACTGGGATGAACCCCAACGTACAGGCAGAGAGTCTGGGGGCTATCAGAAAGCCCACTCCAGCCCTCCACCTCTCATCCGGAGCAACTCCAGCAAAGGAGAGAGTCCAGCCCCTCTCAAGGACTTGGGTTCCAGAGCCCGAACTATGTGTCGAGGTGAGGCCGACTATATCTAACCGGTAGCGCTCAACCTCTTCCACAAGCTCCGGCTCCTTCCCCGCCAGAGAGGTGACATTCCATGTCCCAAGAGCCAACTTCCATAGCCGAGGATCGGACTGCCAAGGCCTTAAACTAATTAGGCAAAATCAGCTTTATAATTTTTTTCAGAAAATTAGTTGGTTATCCTCTCTAAGAGGTTTTACAGCTCTATAGCAAGGTTTTACCACTTACATCCTTGCTTCCAAAAGAGGAAAGCCATTATTTGCACAACCAGAAAGCTGTTTTAAGCATTTGTGTTTTTCTGGTGAGGAAAGTCTCAAATTCCCAGCATGGTGTGTTGTTGGAAAAAGCAAGACAGCCCTCACTGCAAAAACACATCACAGTGTGATCAAAATAAGAGCAGCTTTGCAGTGTCCCTCACTCTTTAGTTGTTAAATGTTTGCTCTACAAATGTTTTTTCTTAATATACTATGTTTGTATTAATGATTTATTTCTAAACAATCAAGTATAAAGACTAACAGCTTCACAGATTTTAAAAATCTTGATAATGACCCCTATAGCCCCGTTTCCACCAAACACGTTTGGTATGGTACCTTTGGAACCAAAAGTAACCCTTCAGACATGGTATATAGACCCTTGGTCTGTTTAGCGTTTCCACTGCAGACGGTACACTTAAATGTGGGCGGGGTTGTTGTCACTCTATGCTTGTCCAGCACTCGCTGTATTTCCTCATCACCTCTGACACAGAGGGAAGTGTAAACCTCATTTTTCATCCACAGAATGGGGCTGCACAATGACATTTTAAAAGCAAAAAAGAACAGGCTGCAGTGAGAGTCTCTCTCCATGGGATACTTAAAAAAATGTTGGTTTGTGCATTAAGTCCCTCTCAGGCAAGCTCAGGGGTTTAGTGTTGCCAGAGCCCACAGGGACAATGCTCTGCAACATTTTTATTCTCCAAGTGAGGATTAGAATACATGCAGTTCACATAATCCGGTCAAAATGAATATATATTTTTAAATGCTTGAGGATCCACTCATTACTAAAAGTGTATGTCATCCAAGAGAGACAATATGAATAATGGAAAAGTTGTCATATTGAAATTTAAGGTGTGCCGATGGATTCACATTATCAACTCATGCATTGGGTAACATTACAAGTAAACATTCCATCTTAACTGTTGGGCAGTTGGCCCAGTGAATTATTTTTTTCTCAGTCTACAGCTGCTGCGACAGGCATCAAAACATCCTTTCATTTTATTGTTGTAGTTTACTAATGTGTAAAACTGAATGAACAGTGCCACAAAACCAGCCACAACTCAGCCCCGAGCAAGAGTGACCGGCCTCTATTGACCAGTCAATGGACTGCAGTGTTTCTAGCTTCACCTTGCTGTACCAGATCTGTGTGCTAGGTACCCCAACAGAGAGACCAAAAATGGGGACAGTAAGGAATGGTTTCATTTGTACCATCTACAACTTTTCACAGTGGAAATGGAAACTGAACTGAACTGAACCTTACCAGACTGCTTGGTGGAAATGGGACTTATGTCTGTGCTGGGAATTGTGCATGATTATCAAAGCATGCTAAAATTAGAGTGTTGACTGTTAAGTGTATCCCTGTCCCACTAACTGACTGTCTATTGACTATTTGGCACCAAAGTCTAGAAATGCAAGCACACTGATGGAACTCATGCAACAAGCCAGATCATTGCAGTAGTCGTGTCTCAGAATTGGTGTTGTGTTGGGAATACATACTTTCACCAGTAGTATAGAAAGGTACAGGAAACTGAAAATTATGAATTCGTAAATAACTAGGTATTGAAGCAAGGAAAAAAGCTGCTGTAATTTCTTATACGCTGTTATTTTTTTAAAACTGAAATTTCATCAATTTTTTCAATTTTATTTCTTGGTTCACACACTGGAATATAAAACAGTGGCAGTATTAATCACACACATAAAATGGTTTAGGATGTCTCCTTTGATGTGTGATTGGCTGTCAGTGTTGACAGAATACCCATGCCTATTTCTTATAAGTGTTGCAGGACTGTTACAGGTGAAACATTTGGCAGATATTTCACAATTAAACTTACAAGGAGTCTATTCCAAGTGAAAGAGAAAACATGTGATGACTTTGGAGCATGTTTGACTTTCATGCAGTAGACCTGACCTGTCAGAGACTTGCAATTAACATGTTAAAAGACATCAGTGAATGTAACTGTCCAATATCAACACTCTTGATTGGCATTAGGGTTGCAAATAGACACAGTGAAACAGAAAGCTTGAGAAATTTTTATCAAATTTGTCACAAACGTCCACTTGGACATTTAATATATCTATAAGGTAAAAGGTCAACTTCACTATGACATCATAACATTCTGCAAAAACACTTTTCTGGCCATTACTCAACGTCATATTTCAGGAACAGAGGGGGAGACATTTGGTCAGATACTGAATTGGTGACTCTAACCTTAGGTGTCCATCTTGAGACTGTGCTGATAATATGGATCCTCTGTGTTGCCAGGGGAAGATGTATCTGAAGCATACATGTTTTTGCAACTTGACAGGTTCGCAGAGGTGTACAACCGTTAGGCAGTAATTCTAGTTGAGTGTATGATGCTTTAGTTGGTGTCATTCCTCAGGTGTAGCCTTTTGTTACTCAATCAGTATTTGGCACAGGCAAATGTTTCACTTGCTTTCTTGTGTTAAACTAGTCCCTGGTGTCTTGATATCTTTTAGAAAAGTCAGAATAAACTTTGCTGATTTTTAGGTGTTACTATAGTTGTTTCCTGTACCTTTAAGATAGATTTGAGATACGTAATGTTTATACAAATACATATAGACAGTCTACAGTGTAGCATGTGTGTATAATGACTGTTTTAACCTTAATTCATCAAGCTAAATCTGAGTACATCTCTTTTACCTTAAAAACACATATGTGAGAACTACAGATATTATCATCTCATCTGAAAAATCAAATTTTCTTTTTTTTGTCACCTTTCTGCATTGACAGAACATCTTGGAATTGAATTTATGGGTATGGCTTGTTCCTTCCTCCTAGTTTGCAGATGTAAGACTGTAAGCTAAAGCCCTCTACTAAAGCTAGTCTTCTCTTGCCAGATGAAGGGATCATACAGCCTTTACCGATATCACATTGTACTTATATTATAGCAATCAAAAATAACACCAACACGTGAACAATATTTATTCAAAGCACTGTGATACATCTACAAGTTATTATTTTGACATCAAATGTCACAGGTGCCTTTTTTAATCAGGTAAACAATCCAAAGGCTGCTGATTTATTTGAGTACACCATGAAAGCCAAAGAGGCTGTACATTTCTGATGCTGTATGTCCACACCCCTTCAGCTCTCCCGCCCTGCATTTTCTGTTGCTCAGCATGAGACAATAGAACAGCATCACTGTCCCTCTAACTCCACCCATCTCCTTCCATCTGCCTTCCTGTTTCCACCTCCATTAGATCTATGTATTTAATTGCTCCTCATATGTACTGACTGTTTCATTTCAAAAATGTATCATTTGGTATGCAACATGCGAATAAGCTTTGTTGTGCACACTGTGTTTGCCAGCATAAGAAATATCTTAATATTATCCCATTAAAATACAGTCAGAAAACAGGACTTCCAAAAATCCCAGAGAGAATTAGCATAAAGAAGGACTGGAACTTAGTTGCTTAGTTGATTTGCTAAAATTGACAAACAACAGAGCAAAGAGAAACCTAACTCACTGAAATATGCAGTCATTTGTCTCAAGCTTTATGCTTTTAAAACAGCATTGATAAATGATGGAGGACAATTCTAGAAAAAAGGAAAATTGAAATGGATATATATATAAAATATCTGATGTTGTGATGATCAGCTGATAATCCTTTTTCTTTAACACAAGACATGACTTCAGCCCGATCACACAGAAAGTGTTTTGCAGGTTGCACAGCACAAGGCGCACCGCACTGCCTTTAAAAAAATGATGAAAAAATTTAAATGCCAGTAGTAAAAAAACCCCGCTTGCTGTCTTTTTTTTTTGTTGCCAGGCAACCACCCCATCACTTCCTTGTCCTAACCTTCCTGTGTTATCAATCTACAGTTTATTAATTCATTTTTAACTAGGCCTAATTTATTTGACAATAATTAGTATCTAGTTCCTAAAATGGACGGGCAGAGCGTACTTGCTAAAGCTTTGGTTGAGGGTGAGAGGCTGTCAACAAATAGCTTGTTGGGTACAGGGAAACGGAGATCTGTGTGGGCACATGAGACTGTAAAAAAGAAGGTGTATCATGGGGAGGAAACCACCCCAACAGTATGTCTCTGCAGACCCCGAGACTGCAGATTCAGACCCGCAGTTCTTTATTACAATTTACAATTTTAAAATTTAATTACACCCGAATAAAAATACCAAGATTTAATTGTTGATTTATGCCTGGGTGCTGTTCTGCATTAT
>NC_065514.1:36563096-36588951 GCF_006386435.1 Epinephelus moara
CTGCAGTCTCCAGGTCTGCAGACACACCCTCCTCGTACCACCAGTTGGTCCAGGAGCTTTGCCTCCATTGTGGCCATTTCAAGTACTGCACTTATATTCCTCCACGCCTGCTGTTTATTGTTGAGATGGTGGTAACTGCAGTTTGTAATGTTGTATAGCTGTGGATATCCAGCAACCGCTACCACCAGTTTCCCCTCCACCAACTGTAAACTTGTTGTCGTGACCACCACAGAAGGCTCGCCTGTCAGATCATCTGATTGGACACTGAGAAAAAAGTGGAGATGACATGGGCTGTGTTTCCACTCGGAGTTGAAGTTTTTCAACTCGAGGAGTTCAGGGCGCTCCAATAAAAACGCCAGCAAAGCGCTTAAACATGAGGTGTGCAGCAATGCAAAAACAGCGAGCAAAAAGCCTCATTCTCATTAAAAACAATTATAAAAAGCCACCTCTAGCTGCTTAAACACTTTTGTTGTGATCGAGGCCTTAAACATAAACTCTGTTTTAAAATAATTTTGACCAATATCTGTAAAGAGAGACACTGTTCCTTAGGGATGCATGATAATATGGGCAAGTTATCTGTATTGGCAGATATAGGCTTTAAAATTGATTATCAGAATCGGCTAACATGCTTTTTCTTACTTTGCGCAATGAATGAGTATGACATACATTAAAAAGCATTCTATTTCATGTCTCCATCTGCTATTAAGCAATCACAATAAAAGTATGCATGCATAATATGATGTTAATTCCACTACAGAATAGACTTGATGATCACTAAAATTAGGTGGGGAAAAAAGTGGGTATATTGATATCGGCACCGGTTATTGGTGAATTGAATTGTTATATATCGACATATTGGATATTGGTAAAAAATCCAACATTGTGCATCCCTACTGTTTCCAAATGACCTCAAACATATCTTTCTGTACGGACACATACACTGATACAAATGCACCTGCAATAAGCTAAAACAGGGCAATGTGTTGGTTGGGCTCTCAGTCAGAGCATGTAAACACATTATCTGATCCTTATATTAAAGGGACACTGATTTAAACAACTGTATAATTTGATTTAATCAATTTTCTAAGAAATACAAGAAATGTCAAATCTGGGAGAACAACCCTGATGATGTCACTATGATGTCAGGTCAAGAGACTATTGAAATGCACTATGGGAAGTCTAACAGAACTAATGTTTTTGAAGCTTGAACCATACTGGGAACTGAAAGTCAGAATATCTCAGTCTCTGCTGTTTCCATTTTGGCCATTCTTTTTAAAACCCTCTCTCATTAGTCCTGAACTTTGTGGAAGTGCAATACTAAAACACTGGAGTACAACTTTAAGCACTCATGTAAATGCTTTGGTCCATCAGACTGGCTACATATAGAAGTACTGTAAAGAATAAGTCTACGTGACCACAGCCAGTCATAATCACCTTTTTTGGCTGCTATTAAAGTTTTATGAATGAGGGCCACCGTGTCTCCCAGCTAAATAGATTAGATTTTAATCACATCAATACTAGCAAAGGACAAGGATGCATTTGGACTGTTGGTTGCTGTAAATGTGAAAAGCCTTTTCTTATTGCTTGGGTTTATGGCTGTAATCTTCTTAATGTGTATGTGTATGTGTCTGTTTGTGTGTGTGTGTGTGTGTGTGTGTGTGTGTGTGTGTGTGTGTGTGTGTGTGTGTGTGTGTGTGTTGTACACCGGAAGTTTTAAGATTGGACTGTCTTCTTTTTCAGAAGCTGAGGAGCTGTATCAGAAACGTATTTTAACAATAACAGGAATCTGCATTGCACTCCTAGTCGTTGGAATCATGTGTGTGGTTGCCTACTGCAAAACAAAGTAATTCATGTCACATTTTTATGTTTAATTTATGACTTCTTTTATCGTGCCCAATAGTTCTCCAAGTCCCCAAATATTCTCAACAGTGAACTGTGTTGTGTTTCAAAATGTCAGTACTAACTAAGTAAAGTAAGTATGTTTTTTGCTCAGCCTGTGTCAAAGGCTGGGTTACAAAATAGCGGATTGAAGAATAAGTACATCCTAACAAACAGACAAAAACAAAAAAGTATGTGAATTAGAAAATAAATATTTGCTCAGTTAACCTCAATCAGGGCAATGAATCATCAGTAAAATGTCTAAAAGGTGTTAGGATGAGATTTGAAATACTCAGCTGTCAGGTTGCTGACCTGATTCACAGAGGGAGACTGTTTCATAACCTGGGAACCAAGACAGCAAAGCTCAGCTAGCCCATGTCTTGAACTCTAAGCACAAATAAACTGGACATTTAAAATACATGTAAACATGTTAGTCTAACTGAAATCATACCAAATTGAATTTCTCAAAGTCGGACTAACACATCCAGATAATATGACTGGGCGTCAAATTACTCCTGAATGTATACAGTCAATTGCACCCATCTAGCTGAGGCGCTCTGTGCATGCTCCACAGTTTCTGCCTGGAAACTGTGTTTGACCCGAAAATCGAATAGCATTAAATGCGTAACAGAAGAAGAGAACAAAAAAAAGAGTAAAGCACACAGCATGTATGAAATGTACAGAGCTGTAAAGTTGTCCACCGTGGTACCACTTTGCCGCTAGCCAACTGCACTAACTAACTAACTAACTATTAGCTAACCGCTAACTTGTTTGTTGATTGTTTGGTTGGTGACGTAATAGGTCAACTGGAAAAAGGTCCAACACTAACGAGCTGGAAAGGGGCATATCATCACCTATCATAGTGGAGTCAGACATACTTAAGTCAATATATCCCGTGCTTGTATACTGGGACAAGGACAGTAAGTCTAATTAAATGGCCTAGTTGAGCTATAACCGTAGCTTGACTTAACTGTGCATGTAAACATAATGAGTGTCTTAGAGTGTCTGGATTTAAACGTACTACAAGAAATTACAAAAGTCAAGATTCAACAACAAAAATGACCCTGAGGTCTTTGGAAACCAAGTTTGAGTTAGTAGCCAGGTGGCCTTATGTAAACTTCTAAATGTGTGAATGGGGGAGTGGAGGGTCAACAGTGCTTCAGTTTTGTTGTGATTTAGCTGCAGAAGACTAAGACATCTAGGCACTGACCCTCAGACACTTATGTAAAGTAACCAGATCAGAAAGTTTTCAAGGTTTCACAAATAAATAGAGCAAGACATCATCTGCATAGTAATGATCAGGGGTACAGCCAAACCAAAGCAGCTGAGAGACGTCTGGGGACTCTGTGGTGCTATTGGACACAATAACAATATTGTGGAGTTTTTTTTTGTACTGGCCTCAATATGTAACAAAAAAACATAAATTACCATTACTACAGTCAAGCCATTGTAACATTAAAGGATTTTGGGGTAAATGCATCTCTTTAGGTACATTTGGAACTTTCGCCTCAGACATGTTGTTCAGTTGCGATCTGGGCTCCTTTACAATCTTGTTTGTTTTCTCCACAAACAGGAAGCAGAGAAAGAAGCTCCATGACCGTCTGAGGCAGAGCCTGAGGAATAAGAGGAACAACAATACCAATAATGGTGCTGGCCCCAATCTGGCAAGCTCAGCCAGAGGACGTCGGATTTCGAACTTGCCTCTTAAAGATTTGCAGCTTATCAATGTATGCTGTTACTTGTTGGTGTTATATAAAAGTTATCAAAACTTGTTAAATCTGTACACACATGTCAATCGTTTATCTGTTTTTTGCTCCTCTTTCTCTAGCAGTGTAATGGGTCAACTGTGCAGCATGCAGCTGAAGGGGAGACAGAAACAACCTTCTCCACATGCAAAAATGCTTTCTCTGCGTGTGAACCCACCACATTCACCCACATCTCCAGCCAAAGGTGAGGAAGCACTTAAAACATATATTTTTGAGCTTGGTTAATTTGGTTTGGTTTTAATTTATCAGAACTTGGTCTAACTCAGCACCACACAGCAGATCAGCAACTCTATCTGCACAGCCACAAATGTTTCTGTGTTTTACTGTTGTAATGTTTCCTGATGCATCACTGTTCAGGACATAGGTGTCACTAATGGTGAGAAGAGCTCAGATTGGGCCCACAGTGGGCGAGTCATATTGTAATGGTTTGAAGAGAGGATGGAGAGGTCAAGATAGAAATCATTGGAAAAAAAAGCTTGTGCAGTGTTCTCACAATGAATTGATCCATGCTTGTTTTTTGGGCAAACACAAACATCTGTAATAACAGAACAAAGGTTTGCAGGTAATCAGTGTAATCTGTGATTTTGCTACGACTGTTTGTTTCCATAGTGCATTGTGCAACACCCTCTGTTGATGACAAACCCTTGATCACAAGGGTTCCGTGCAAAAGTGGTGGAAACGCAGGCTGGCTCCCTAGATAGAGCCAAGGTTCACTAAGCTCAGTAAAGAAATAATAACACGATCTTGATTACAAAATATTTTCTTTGGTCGCAGCTGAACTTCATAACGGCCAAAACACACCAGCAGCGAACATCCCGCATCAAAAAATATGCCCCTATTATTTTCAATGCACAACCTCACACCGATGGTGTTTAGACGCATGTCGTCACTCCTGGGTGTGCAGCCCTGCGGCACTTTACACCACTGTCCTATTTCCAGCTTTGCTGCCCCCGGAATTAAATGCATTTTTCCCCCACGTGCTCACATACCAGCTCCTGTAGCAGCTCTTTTTTTATGCTGTGTTAGCTTGAGCTAATGGGGCAGAGAGAGCAGGAGGAGAGAAGCTTATGGAGACGGACCTTCAGCGCTGTGTCCAATGACATTAACAGCTGATTGGCGACAATCAGCAGTTTCTGCCCCCCAACCCCCACCTGCCCCTATTACCACAAATAGATTCTAATTCTGTGGGAAACACTTAATTCTAATAATAAGAAACTCTGAATCCATGACAGTATCACAAGTGCGATTTTCACCTGCCCCCACAATTTTGTTTAAACCCCCCCCCCCCCAAAAAAAACCCAAAAACAATGCAATGCAATTTTTTGAAAGCAGCTGTGACATCAGGTATTTCAGGCTGCTATAATCCCAAAAACAACTGTCCTCAATATTTTTTATGATGTGTGTGATGTTATATAACTGTGTGTCAGATGTCACAGAAGAAAAAGAAAAAGGAGAAGGAACCAAATAAGTAATGCTTGTTACACCCGCCGTGGTGTCCACAGCTTTTGTTTATTGCCATTGTTTTTGTATATCTGTCCATAGACAAGGAATTTATTGCTGGTGCGGTTCACCGGGATACAGTAATGTTGCTCCACTTGAGTATACTGTACATTGACATGTTAATGCACTTCATTTTGTATCTTAAAGTTGGTTTTTAATTGAATAGTTCTTTAATATGACATTATGATCACCCCCCCCTTTTTACTTAATTTTTAAAAAAAATATTTTTTTATATACTTTATCCCCGAGGGGAAATTCAATTTTTCACTCTGTTTGTCACTTACGCACAGGTCCGAACACACACGTGCACAAACTGGACCTATACATGCACTAAGTGGAGAGATGTCAGAGTGGGCTGCCCATGACAGGTGCTCCGAGCAGTTGGGGGGTTCGGTGCCTTGCTCAGGGGCACCTCGGCAGTGCCCAGGAAGTGAGCTAGCACCTCTCCAGCTACCAGTTCATGCTCCATATTTTGGTCCAGACGGGGGGGGGGGGGGGGGACTTGAACAGGCGACCCTCCGGTTTTCGACCCAAGTCCCTATGGACTGAGCTACTGCCGCTCTATATAATTCATTAAAAGTAATAGTGTTTTTACTTGAGTAGAATACTTAATATGTCTACGTGACTATGGCACAAACATAAAAATACGCAAAACAGCTTGTTGCAGGTAACGGTGGCATGGTACTGCATTGAGCCAAACTCTGTTTATTCTCATTAGCGGCATGTTCAACATGCCACACAAGGCATGCTAAGCTTTCACAGAGGAGACAAAGCCTGGAAAAAGAACTCTGAATCTAAAAATACTTAAGAAAGTCTATGATGGTAATCAAGGGTCTCAAGCCTACAATAAAAGTAAGTAAGGATGTCAACACAATTCCACACCACTGACATTATTACCAATCCGGACATTTTGATTACTAGCTATTAGCTATAATCCAGATGTTTGAGTTGCCTCTTTGGGTGTGGCTCTGTTGAAAACCTATTTGTAAATGAGTCTATAGCCCCTTTTACACTACCAGATTTTCCGCGAATGTTGGGCCATTTTGCCAACAAGCTACAAGCGTTTAGACACACAGAGCCGGATTGGCGAGTTGATCCGAGATGCCCAATTTTCCGCTTTGTAGGGTAGTCATATTGGCGGAAACCTTTTAGTTTAAACAGACCGAGGTGGCCTTCCGCAACGGGAGGGGCTGTTGATGACTTGTGGGAGAAGCTGTTGATAACGCCGCACATGTGAGCCACTGGCGGTGGATAAACAGGAAACAGCTGATAGCAGAAATTAGCGAGCAGCTAGTAGCAAGAGGGAAACGCAAACCTGACAGACACTGTAAAGACGAGCAAACTGAGGAGACAAGGAATTGCACGCCCTCCTTGCCCTTGCAAATGAAGAGGCCATTAACCGTCAGATGACAGGAACGGTGAGGAATGGGCCAACTTACGAGAGAATTGCAGAATAACTGACTAGCCGTGGCTTCCCTCCCACGTCACTGGTTATGTCACACGCTGAGCTACACGTTTTGTTACTTGCTCACACCCCCCATTGCCCCAAAAAAGTTGCATTCTGTATAAACAGAAGTAGGTTTAGCAAACTAAACACTTAGCTTTGGCGAAGCCAACTAACCAATGACCTGACTGCAAACAATCACATCAATTACTCAGTAAACAGCATTAAATCACATACAACAGGTTAAACAGTCTTGCTTAGCCTGTACAGCTGTGATAAAACTATGCCCAGTTGTTACTTTACCGATCCTTGAATGGATGGAAGAAAGAGTCGCTTTATGGTGTGCTGCTTTGTTAGCTGGCAGAGGAAGGCGGGAAAGAGCTGTGGTTCCAGATGCGGTTTTCTTGTGTCCTTGTTCTGAAGGTGAAACTCAGAGGAAGCTGGTCGCTCAGGGCCTTTGCAGAGTTAGACACTGTGTGCTAACTCACTTGGTTCTCCTTGTTGCTAGAAAGCTAGTTGCAAACCTTGTGCTTGCAAATCTAACTTCTCTGGTTCAGGTTTGCCTTTGCCTTGAGCGTGGGCAAGTCGTGGTCCAGGAAAAAGAGAGTCTGTGATCAGTTGCCCTCCCTTTAGTGGTTTGGGGCAATGGCCTCTGAGTTGGTCAGATGTGGTGTGTGCTGCTCGGCATCTCATGAGCAAGAGAGCATCTGGGCTGTTCCAGGCCCAGCAGAAAAAAAAGAAAGAGTCTGAAGGGAGCAGACTTACAGATGCCTGTGACATCACAGAGTCACATGTCACTGTAAAAGTCCTGTCCAATCAAGTTTGGCGACTGTTCTCACTGAGGTGAGAAATAGCTCTCTTTGTCTGAAGAACAAAGAGCATGCAGAAAAGAGAAGCCTTCACATTTCCAGTTTAGATTTTAACAAATGACAAATCATCTGTGGTCCTGTGAATCCCAACAGTATTTTGTTAGTACTGAAGTTAATAAGTATCTTTTTAAATCTTATTTAGACGGTGTGCAACAGATCCACATCCTTTCTATATGGATATTGTAAAAAATAGTATTGATATTACACAAAATATTAAAGGAAACCAGCTAGTTCTATTTCCTTAATCTCAGAACCAATTTTAGGAGATCCAGCTAAGACTTCCATTTGAGTGTGCCGCTCATTTCAGCTAATCTCTATAAACAGCTATCTGTATGTGAATGCTGATAAATTTCAAAAAAGCTAATACACTGGAAAGCTAAAACGAAGTGTTCTGCCTCTCCACACGGACTATAACCTGCTGCTGAAACATGATTGGTCACTACTAAGCAGACTACAAAAACAGAAAAAATCTTGCACGGTTGTTTACAGCTTCTCATATTAATATGCCCTTGATGCATCAGTAGCATCAGTCAGACGTTACCTTCTGCGGTGTTATGATACACCACTGATCAGCTCGATGGCACCTGTCGCAGCTCTATGATACGGGGACTGGTGGCATCAGTTCATAATGTGGCCTGATGGCACCTGTTGCACCATGATATGCTGGCGTCTGGTTGAAACGCTGCCAGTAATGATGTAATATGAGGAGCTGGAAAGTTCCTATATAGCAGGCAAACTGATGGTGGTTGGGTACAACAAATCCCCTGACTTTCATCCAAGAGCCTGGTGTTAACTTCCCGTATGAATGTAGAATCAGTTGACATACTAGCGTTGGTAGTGGCATTGTTGAACGTCAACAGCAGACACAACTGCTGCATCAGTAAATTAAAGTGAATCCATGCAGACTGTGAGCAAACTGGAATGAAATACAGTGAAAGGCTCAGGGATACAAATCTGACCCGAAATATATTGATGTCATGGTCGAGAGAACTGTCTGAAACCTGTCTCCAAGTAAATGACCCCCTCCCTGTCTCTGCAGCTGGAGTAATGACTGGAGCAACAGTGTTCTGTCTGACACTGAGTCTGTCTCGGTGATGTCATTGGCGGAGAATAGCCAACGTGCCACACAGGGCGGCAGGGGGCGCCTGAACGCCACTGGTGGCAGCAGAGACTTAAGTGCTCACTCAAAGAAGTGCCGAGACACACCCAACTCCGACAGGGACTTGCCTTAAAGTACAAGGTAATTTGATTAATTTTAACTTTGCGTCACAAACAAAAATCCAAAAGACAGCAAAGATTTTCAGAAGGTACACATAGCAACTGGATAACAGTGAGCTATTACACACCATGGCTAAATCACCCTTGAGGGTCTAGTTTGTGGGGTCTAGTGGCATCTAGCGATAAGATTGCAGAACTGAACCTTCTCCTGTGTGTTAAGTGTGTAAGGAGAACCACAGTGGCTGGCGCAAAAATGCAAATGGCGCTATCTAGAGCCAGTGTTTGGTTTGTCCATTCTGGGCCACTGAAGAAACAATCTCAGGTAACTAAAACACAACAATTCTTATTTTCAGATGATTATGAGCTAATGAATATTATAAACTATTTCTGCTAATAGATGCCCTACACACTGGACCTTTAACAGCCTGTTTAAAATAGATAAGAATATATGATGCCTGCCACTGTTCTCTGGCTAACAACATACTGTCCACCAAAATGTTATATTATGAGCAATATATGAGGAATAAAAAATAATGAATTAATTAATAGTTAGATAAAATGGTGATAAGCAATGTGTACAGCTAATTAGAATTGAATGGATACACTCTGGAAATACATCTAGTAGAACCTGAGCTCCATAAATTACAATCCTCTCAGTTCAGACAAATTTTCTCTGTTACTTATAACTCAAGACAGAGATGTGTCTCAATTACAGTTTTAAGTTGTAGCTAGTATGTAAAATTAAGGCTATGCTTGGACCTGACCTCAAAACAGATCTCCAATTATTGGGAACTTGTGGATCAAAGTATCAAAATGGCAGACAAAACAAAACAGACAGCAGGTATGATTCCACACATTGTGTGTGTGTGTGTGTGTGTGTGTGTGTGTGTGTGTGTGTGAGAGACAGAGAGAGAGAGAGGGACAGAGAGAGAGAGAGAGAGAGAGAGAGAGAGAGAGAGAGAGAGAGAGAGAGGTTTTGCCTGACCAAGTGGTCAGTCAGGACAAAGACAAAGGAGATGAAGTGGGAACTTTAGCCCCGTTTCCACCAAGCAGTAGGGTATGGTTCAGTTCGGTACGCTATTTTTCTGTTTCCACTGTGAAAATTTGTGGATGGTACCAATGGAACTGTTCCAAACCGTTACTATTTTTGGTACCCCCTCTGTTAGGGTACCTAGCACACAGATCTGGCACTAAAAGGTGGAGCTGTGAACACTGCAGTCTGCTGATTGGTAAATAGAGGATGGTCACTCTGCTCAGGGCTGAGCTGTGGCTGGTTTTGAGGCAGAAGCTACTGTTCATATCGTGGAGAGTTTTATTAGTAAACTGTAAATATGCAATGAAAGGATGTTTTGCTGCCTCTTGCAGCAGCTGGAGTCAGAGAAAAAATAACTTAAATCACTGGGCCAACTGCCGGGATTTTTAAGGTGGAACATTAACTCGTAATGTTACTCAATGCATGAGCTGAATGACGTGAATCAATCAGCACACCTCAAATATTCCATATGACAACTTTTTTTTTTTTTTTAAAGATTATTTTTTCGGGCTTTTGCCTTTAATGTACAGGACAGAGTGAAACGGGGTGAGAGAGAGAAAGCGGGGGGTGACATGCAGCAAATGGTTGCAAGCTGGAGACGAACCTGCAACCTTGTGTTTGGCACACTAACTTGTCTGGTGTTCAGGTTCAGGCCCCGTTTATACAACAACGATTTCAACTGAAAACGGTAAACTTTAGTTACGTTTTGGCCGATCGTTTACATGATAGCGGCGTTTTGGGTGCCTGAAAACGCAACGTTTTGGAAACGGGTTCCAGAGTGCAACTTTTTGGAAACGGCAGCATCTCCGTTGTTATGTAAACTTGCAATGCAGTTCCTCTGAAAACCGAGACTTTTCGCACATGCGCATTACGGTTCCAGTCACTAGGCATGCCGACCATCACAACAACAATGCCGAGCTCTGTTTGTGCTGCTCACCCTGTTGATTTGAAGTGAAGTGTAGATCTGTTACTGTAGCAACTAGGGCTGTCAGCGTTAACGCGTTAATCGTGATTAGATTAATGCAATCCATAACGCGTTTATTTTTTTTAATCGCATTTTAATTTCGAAAGCCCTTTGGTTGGTCATTCCTATGTTTCCAGGGTTCTATGTTCCCCACTTAACCCTGCAAAAAAGGTTCTATGTTCCCCGCTTACACAAAAAGGGTTCTATGTTTCCCGCTTGGTTGAGCGGGCAACATAGAACCCGGGAAACATAGAACCTTTTTTGTGTAAGCGTGGAACATAGAACCTTTTTGGCAGGGTTAAAGCTATAGTGCGTAACTTCTACAGGTCCGTAAATGTCCGTTTCACCCAAGCCACTACTAGAGGAGATGACACAATGCTGATTAAGCCGATCAGCTCCTCTAACATCTCGCGGTATTTTTCAGTATATATCATTTTCAGTATGCGTGTAGACTGGCGACATTCCCGCGCTGGCACACAGGAAATGCTTCCTCACAACAAGAAGGGAGGGGGAGGAAGAGCGGAGAGTGTCATAGCAAGAGGTAGAGCGCAGGTAGAAAGAGAAAGCAACATGGCGGAGAAGCGGCCGAGACACGGTTCAGAAGTGGATCCTACCACAAAGGCAAGTGTTACTCTGTGTACGGTGTGTGGCGACTGGCGAGTGTTACTCTGTGTACACGATGTGTGGCGAGTGCTACTAGTGTAACAGTGTACATGAAAGTACCGCCGGCTTATTAGTTGTAATAACGCATTATCCGCTGGGAGGCGACAGAAGTTACGCACTATAGCTTTAAGTGGGGAACATAGAACCCGGGAAACATAGATACGCTCCCGAGTTTAACTACCACCGGAGTACGTTGAGTTTGAGTTACCACCTCCATGCTAAACACCCAGGTGCAGCTGGCGCACCCCAGCCAAGGGAGCCTCAGCTCTGCCAAAGTACCATTTTGGAGTGTGGGAGTCACCGCAGACCCGTGGATGAAAGTACGTCGAAGAAGTTTACTAAAGCGATCGCTAAATGGGTGGCAACTGACTGCAGACCAGTCAACATCGTAGAAGACTCAGGTATTGTATTAAGTTGGTCTACATGGCACTTTTTTGAAAGTAAATACAAAAGGTCAAAAAGAAAATTCTTTCTTTGTGTTCATTTGATTCCCAATTAAGACACTCTGGTAAGAAATGTTTCACATTATGGGCTTAAAACTGCCTTGAAATGCAAAATAACAGAATTTTGAACATGCAATTCAAAACGCGATTAATCGCGATTAACTATGGAAATTCTGCAATTAATTGTGATTAAAAAAATTAATCGTTTGACAGCCCTAGTAGCAACTCCACCTCGTTGTCCATCCAGACAAAGTTATCTGTGCATGCTTTCACCATTGTGTCTTCTTTGTTTTCGTTTGTAATCACCGCGTTGTACAGTAGAGGAAGGCGCTTCAGCGCAGGCGCATGGCGTCATGCCGTGGTGTTGCTTTGCAAATTTACACTGCCACCCATTGGTCTGGCGTGCATACTACAGCGTTTCGAGTAGATTTTGCGTCTCCGTGCGAATGGGGATCGTTTCAATAACGTCGCATATAAACGCAGAAGTTTTTTTAAAACGCAAAGGACAGACTTTTCCGTTTTTAGACAAACCGTTGTCATCTAAACAGGGCCTCAGTGTCTGCTGGAGGCAGGCCACATTCAGAGCAAAGCTGCAGCTCCTGCTGTGAGCATGCAGAGGTGAGAAAATGGGGGAGGGGCATAGCAGGCCCTCCTGTGTGACATCTTACCTCATCAGAAATTCAGGAGCAAGAAGAGCTCTCCTGAGGTTCAGGAGAAAGAGGGGAATGGAGACTAGACGCTTCTCCTTAAGTTGGCCTGGTGACATCACAGAGTCACATGTCACTGTGACAGTAGTACCCAGTCAAGTTTGAAAACTGGATCCATGGGCAGGGCTCTCACTGAGGTGTGACAGTGATCCTCTGGAGATGAGTGAAAAATGGCTGTCCTTTGTTGGATGAACAAAGAACATGCAGTCTCGTCCACCCAGAGGAAAAACCTTCACGTGTCCAGTTTAGATCTGCACAAATGAGAAAACATCTGTGGTCCAGTGAATCCCAACAGGGGATTTAGAGGAATCTGATGGTGAGGATTACAGATTGCAATTAGCTGAAAACTCGGCTCGTTAGAATTCCTTCAGTGTTTGTTGTTGAGGTGGTTTTCACCATGAGCCAAATTATCCGCAGAGGTCTCCTCCTCTCCACATTAGGTGATTTAAACCAGTAAAAACACTGAATAAAGTAGTTTCACATTATAAATCAGTGTTTCTCCTGCCCTGTTTGGCACATCACAGATGGCCGCTTGCCCAGCATCAGCTTGTGTGTACTCACTTGATTTCTGATCCTGACATTTAGGGGGTTTTATTGTGGGTCAAATTATCTGCAGAGGTTTCCTCCTCTCCAAAACAAACAGACCAGGTGATTGAAACTAGTAACACTGAATAGAGAAGTTTCAAGATACAAATCACTGTTACTCTGACGGTTTTTGGCATGTCGAAGATCGGCCGCTAGCCCTAGCATCTGCTAATCTGTGCTCACCTTTTTTTCTCTGATAACTTCTGATCTAGACATTCAGGAGGTTTTTACCAGGAGCCAAATTATCTGCAGAGGTCTTGTCCTCTCCAAAACAAGTGGACCTAGTGATTATATATATTTTGGGGATGCACGATGTTGGATTTTTTTGCCAATATATCCGAAATGCCGATATGTAACAACTCATTTGACTGGGAACCGATACCGATATCGTTACATCCACTTTTTTCTCCACCTAATTTTAGTGATCATCAAGTCTCTTCTGTAGTGGAATTAACATCATATTATGAATGCATACTCTTACTATGAAGGCCCACCAGCAGATGGAGACATGAAATACAATACTTTTTGTTGTATGTAATATTCATTCATTCAATTAAGAAAAGGCATGTTGACCAATTCTGATTGTTAATTTAAAAGCCAATACACACACACACACAGACACACAGACACACACACACACACACACACACACACACACACACAGACACAGACACAGACACAGACACACACACACACACACATATGTATATACACACTGAAAGACACAGATACAGTTATCAGTGTTAGCGACGCAGTGTTTTCTTCTCTGTAACACATGCACATGAACAACAACAACCTGCATTCTGTATTTATAATATGTACTGTGTGCACAGAGATACAGAATGCGGTTATGTGATTTAGGTCTGTTCATTATTTATATCTGTATTTGTTGATATTCTCATTGTGAGTTCATTACTTAATAAGCCAGAATATGATTATGGTGTCTTTGAACACTGGAAATAATTAGGCCAAATATTTAAGGGAAAATTGAAATTCTGTAACTCATCAACCCGACACTCAAGAATAATCAGCCTCATGTATGACTGAATGGAAATGATTATCACTGATGTAAAAGTGTTTCTTGCTGACAGACAGACTCTCTCTGAGTTTGATTATATCCATAATAAAAGTTGATGAGGGACATAACAGATCGTGAAGAGAAAAATCTTTCTAATAAATGAAGAAAGTAGTTTGTAGTCCTTTTCTTTTTTTAGATTTTTAACTAGATGGTTGTGAATCAGAAAACAAATAAAATATAAAACAAATAAATAAAACAAATAAAATATAAAACTGCAAAAAATGCACTAGAGTTTAATCTATTATCTGTCTTCCCTCTGGTATGAAACTCCAGTGGTGTTGTGATGAATCACATCAGTCTGATCAGCTGCAGTGCTGTGATGTCCAATCAATAACTGATGTCCATCAGGGGGTGTGTTGGTTGGTAAAAGACTTCCGTGAGGGCTTCACTATCCTCACTTCCCTCTCCACTGAAAGTCTCCTCTCTCCTCAACTCTTGGATTCCTCTGAGTGCATTTATTCAATTGAGACATCCTACAAGATGGCGAGTCTCAATGTATTTCCAGGTCAAGTGATCGAGGATAGAGGAATCAAGGAGAGATATAGGGATGAACCCAGTGACAAGCTCCCTATGTGAACAGCTCATTCTAAGGCAGGGGTATGCAACGTGTGGCTCTGGAGCCAAATGCGGCTCTTTCGCCCTTTTCCAATGGCTCACCGTGGCTTTGGCAAAAAATTATATTGACATTAATAATAGCTTTTTTTTTTTTTTTTTAACATTTTCATTTTTCATTGTCAAAGCCCTTGAGTGACTCTTACATTCTCAACTGTAAAAATGTGTGGCTTACACACAGAATAAAAAAAATGTTTTCATCAACTAAATGTTGATAGAGATGGCTTGTCTTGGATCTCAAGTCAGAGTTCAAGTTCAACTTTATTGTCATTTCCACATACAGAGTACATGGGAACGAAATTGCACTTTCTCCCAACCCCAAGGTGCCATCATACACTTACAAATATAAATAATATAACGATAAAAAAAATATATACATATCACACATACAAGTATTAAAATATAAAGATAAAAAGTTAAAAAAATATATATACACACAACACATTTATACATACAGTATATATGCATATACATAAACATGTGTACATATATACATATACAGATAAATAAAAGCACACATGTAGAGTGTAAGGAAAGTTCCAGCAGAGCCCTGGACTAAGAGGCATCTGATATTTAAAGTGCATAATGGAAAGAATAACCAGTTAAATAAATATTAATAACTAAGCTAGCTATGGATTCCAGATTGAAAAAAGTCTTGGAGGACAATAGAGAATTTAACAGTGCGTGGATATCTTCGTTTGCTTTTACTGCCAACCCTGCAAAGTTAAGGTACCAAACAATCATAAATAACCCCCTACAGAGTAGCCACCTTGCGATAAAACGTACTAATAAATCCTCATATAGATCTAATCGTAATGTTGACGGGCGAATTTAGACTTACTGTTACCTTCATGATAAGGCTCAAATATGTTCTGCGGCTTCAGGCAGATTATTTGAGAGCTTTTTTGGCCAAAAATTGCTCTTTTGATAGTAAAGGTTGCTGACCCCTGTTCTAAGGTAACAAAAAACACAACACTTCTTATTTTCAGGTGATTATACACTAAAGAAAACATAATTATTATAATATTTTCCATTTCTGCCAATATATCCCCCTAAATCCTACACATGGACCTTTAACAACAATTAATCCTTCACACATGGGGCGTCGGTGGCTTAGTGGATAGAGCAAGCGCCCCATGTACAAGGCTGTTGCCTGTGGCCTGGGTTCGAGTCCAGCCTGTGGCCCTTTGGTGCATGTCATCCCCTCTCTCTGTCCCCCTTTCACACTTGGCTGTCCTATCCATTAAAGGCAAAAATGCCCAAAAACATATCTTTAAAAAAAAAAAAATCCTTCACACATCAATAATGAACCCCGAAGGGCAGTATATTGTTATAAATGTGACCATCAACAATATTAATTTATCATTTGCTAATATATATGGCCCAAACACCGACAACCCCTCCTTCTTCTTCTTTTTCACTCTTTCAGATTTGACAATAGCCATGTTTCCATCAGCCTGTTTAGATGCGCATCTAGAAGTATCGCATCGTAAAATTATGATGGAAATGCCAAAATTCTAATTAAAATCCCCCGATTCACACAAACTAAAATACGCTCGCTTTAGCAGGGTTTTGGTTGATTAGAAAAAATGTTGATTTCGCAAAACGGGGGATGGAAACAGTTATGTTTGAATTAAGTCTGACGTAGCGCACCTCTCTCCATGGTGATATCCACACTCCGGGTCGGGAAGGCGGTAATGCATTTACAAGCTGGTTGCCAACCACCAGAAAACGTAGAAGAAGAAGAATGCGAGACTTTTTGGATGGAAACATAGCTAATGATAATAGGGGAGACTTTAATGCAGTCATTTTTCCTAGTTAAAATCAAAATACTGGGACATCTCAGCTCTCACAGTCTTTAAATACAGTCAAACATGAATGACTTTGGCCTCTGTAATGTTTGAACCCTTCCATATTTTTCCGCATGCTTTTGTTTCTGTTTCTGTATAGGTTTAGTACCACAGACTGTGGGTACAAATATCTATTCTATTGCTATCAGCGATCATGCTCCAGTCTTGCTTACAGTATTTAACACTTAACATTAAATATCAACTATATTCAATCAGTCAGTAGACTGTGCTCCAGCACATCACTACTCACATTAGCACATCAGCGGTTCGATCCCCGGGTCCTCCAGTTTGCATGTCGAAGTGGGCAAGATACTGAACCCCAAATTGCTCCTGATCGTTGTTCCATCAGTAACTGAGAAGCATGTGGCACCTTGTATGGTAGCCTCGGCCACCAGTGTGTGAATGTGTGTGAATATGAACCGTAGGTTAAAAAGCGCTTTGGGTGGACAGATGACTAGAGAGGCGCTATACAAATGCAGGTCCATTTACCATTTACTTGAAAATTTTGAGTTCAACACACTCATGAAATAAGAGTGGGCATCCTTAATGGCACTGAATGGGTCCACAAGAACCTCACTTGCACTTCTCTGGGAGGCAGGGAATAGATAAAATAATCTCTTACGCTCCCTACAATAAAAGAAAAGACAATTAACTAGAAAACCATTTTCAACAGAAAACCAAAGACTGAGAAAATACACACCCCACTACAATAAATTTGAATACATTAAAACAGTAAAAATACTAGCAAGCAAGCTAATGCTTAATTTATTCTTCTTTGAAAAAGCTTATACAGAGCTTCCACAGAGCCACAGAGATGATTTGTAGGGCTCACAAAGAGCTATAGAGAGGCACTGTGCACCTCCTGAAAACTGTGACTATGCGCCAGGCACCACAGATGCAAAGATTTGATAGGATATAAGAACTGGGAGGTGGGGTTTTCAGACAGTTCTGGTCCCAACATGCATGCAATACACAACCCACCGTAGTAGGCTACTATATATGCCTGGCATGCACAAGAGGTGCTTGCATCAGCTCATACAGTACACATAGGCGCACAGAATAAATTAAGCATAAAGCAGGACAAAGTGAAAACATTAACTGCCATGAAAAACTCAGGGATCACCCTCTACAACCTCCGGGACAGAAATGACATTTTCCAAGAATTGCACAGTACGTCGTACACTTCAGATTAAAATCCCAATATATCTGACATTAAGTCTTAATTTACTAAACACATTCATCTGACGGCTATAATTATTAGGTTATGAAATGAATATTAAATAAAATGTTAAATAATAAGAACCCTGGAACAGATGGGATTCCACTTAGAGTTATGTAAAGAGTTTTGGTCCATTCTCACCCCATTATTCCTCAGAATGGCATCAGAAATAAAGGAAAACAGTAAAATATGTTACAAATGAACACTGCAACTGTATTTCATCTCAAACTAGGCACAGATCTCACACTTATTCTTGAACACAGACATTAAAAAATCTGAGTAAACTCTAACCACAAGAATCCCACATGACCAAACTGGATTTATCAAAGGTAGGCACCCATCAAATAACTATATAAATATAAGACTATTTCATAAATGATACAGCAAACAACAAAGAACAAACAATAATGCTATTACACAATACAGAAAGAACTTTGGACAAAATGAATTCACATGACCCTACAACAGCCTGACTTTGGGGAATCATTATTGATTTGGATTAGGACTTAATACACATTATCACAAATGGGTTAATGTCATTAAGATACAAGCTGCACAACTGCCCAAGACAAGGATGCTTACTCTCTCTCCATTGTTATTTCCAAAATTCACAGAACATTACATTGTTTTTTTTTCTTACCAAAACCTTTGTTCAGCTTTGTAACACACAACAAAAAAATGGCTTCTATGCAGATGATGTGCTGTTATTCCTCCACAACCCTGACATTTCCCCCCAGGTAACCACACCTTTATTTACATACTGTATGTATTTTTGTATAATTATTCCATAAACTGGGCCAAATCCATGATTTTACCAAGGGTAAATGGAATGGAGCAGTCATGATACCTTTCTCTCCTTCACCCTTGAGGAATATTAGATATCTAAAGCTGAAAACACACTGGTGCTGCACCGGTGCGTCAGGTGACGCATGTCAAGTGACACCTCTAGCACACACTGGAAACATCGTGCTACAGCTTGTCAACAGGCAACCATATAAAGTTATTACTACCTTTACAGAAAGGTCTGTACCTCTTCTACTTCTGCATTAGCTTGAATCATGTGTGGACAGCCCCTAGTTAAAGTTGACTTCTCACCTGAAGAGCCGATCTCCAGAGCTTTGACTCACCAGAAAGTATCTTTTTGGCCATTGTCTTTATAATGACAGGGTTGTGGGTCATTAAGTTTGAGATATTTCTCTACCTCAGCAACAAGTCTCTTCTCATCCATTCTTCATCACACGAGACACAGCAACAGTTACAGAGTTTTCTGTGTTCTTTTATGGTGAGGAGAATAGTCGAGCTGCCAGAGGAGCAGAGAAAAAGAGCTTCTACGGGAGCTGATATGTACAAGCAGAGAGTGAGTGGTGGAAATATGCATTTAATTCTGGGGGCAGCAAGGCTGTAAATAGGACAGTGGCATGAAATGCTGCAAGGTGGTGCATCCAGGAGTGCTGATGCGGGTCTAGCTGCCACCTTTGTGGAATTGTACATTGGGGGCATATGTGGCATTTGCCGCTGGTGTCTTTTGGCCTTTAGTGTCAACATCTCTCCAAAGTTGTTAGAGTTGTTCCAACTTAACTACACTTACTCAAATCCATTGCAAATGATCTTCAATGCTGGATGGATTTACCTCTCTCACTCACTGGCAGAAATGACTTAGTTAAAATAAAAATTTTACTTAGAATTAGTTATCTAATATCAATTATCCCACTTTATCCATGCTCAGCCTGGTTCAAGTAATTACACTCAACTGTATCTTAAATTTCCCACTCAATGCTAAGATTGATACTGAGTCTCCACTCTTCTGACTTATATTATAACATTAAGGAAAAAGATGGGAAACACTGGCGGCAGCATAATAGAGATAAACAAGGCTCACCAAATATGCTTTACCACTGCTGCTTCACACAGTCTGGAGAGTGTTCCTTTAAATATTTCAAATGATATGTAATGATCCACAAGGCAAATCAAGAGCAGATGGCCACGGAATAGGCAGTATTCCAAATAGCATAGGTGTAGAATTTGGAGGTGACGCAGGGAACAAGTCCCCCTCAATATTTAGAATGTGTGCATTTGTCCCAATTTGTCCCTACCACAATGAGACTAACACCAGAAATTATGTGCTGGAAGTGAGTTGTATGCCACTCACCAGTAGATAGTTAGCTAGCCATCTAGAACCTACTTAGTCAGTCGATCTGGTGCTAGCGCTCAAACCCTGGTGGATGAGTGGTGAAGGAGTGACTTTGAGGATGCAAAGCTGCACCCAAAAATTGCTGCCCTTAATACTTACCATAAAACCATTCATCTCAGACAGAAAACTCACCAACTGCCCTGTCCTCCAAATATTTGTCATCCTACTGCCGTTGTCTTGTTGGATCTGTGCTGCCAGCATTAAGCCAGGCTGGTATGAAGGGAGCATATCATGTCTGTGAAAAATGGATGCTGCTGCCAATCTTCATACAGAAGCAAAACAAGCAGAGCAGGCTGATAGGTGTCAAGGTCAGTGCTATTAAAAAGATAGGAAAAAAGCTTAAAATACTTTGGTGATGTTATGATTATGTAGAGCAAGTATGCAATACAAAGTGGCACACACACTCTCCAGAAATCTGCTGTTGGATGTGAAAAATATTTACACAGTGTAAAGAGCTTTGACCTGAGGCAGAGTCCTATAACAGGCTGCTTCAGCACTGGGTTCCTTATACATTTGTGTTGATAGAATTGAACAGAATAACCATGGTGTGCTTTTCTTGCAACATAATTAAGAAGCTACACACAGCTGAGAGCAGAAGCCCTGTGTTTGGCTGGATAACCTGTGCAGTCAAGATATGTAGTTAGATATATATTTAGAAGTTGATAAAACCAGTGTAGGGGATAACATTTATTTATTTATGCATCATTTTGTCATATGGATTACTGTAAATTTATTATGTTGATCTGTTCTGTACGACATCTATTGCACATCAGTCTGTCCTGGAAGAGGGATCCCTCCTCAGTTGCTCTTTCTGAGGTTTCTACCATTTTCTTTCCCAGTGAAAGGTTTTTTTTTGGGGAGTTTTTCCTTATCCGCTGCGAGGGTCCTAAGGACAGAGGGATGTCGTATGATGTAAAGCCCTCTGAGGCAAATTGTGATTTGTGATATTGGGCTTTATAAATAAACTTGAATTGAATTGAATTGAACATGTCACAAAAGTAACGTGCTACAGTAATATATTATGTTTTAGCACATTACCAACAGGATTTCAGGTAATTTGATTACATTTGCAATGTCATGTAATGTGTTACCACCTGAAATAAACAGTTTATTGTTTTCATTTTTCATTTATCCACACTGATTCGCACCACTCCACTTTCACCAGTTTGCCAACAGAAAAAATATCATCCAAAGGAAATTGTGTCTTAGTGGTGTCTTATAGCCGAGACCATTTAAAATAAATGAGTAGCCTTGGACACCGGAAGGTTCAGACAGAGGAGCAAAGTGTAATTATTATGAGATATGGATAAATATTTGTGTGCGTATGATATGAAACACAATAAACAAATATTAAGGTTAGCACAACAAACAGAATAATGTATGATTAAGTCACTATGCTGAGTGCAAATTAATACACCAGAGCTGAAATACCCACCTGTCGTTGCTCTACAGTTGTAGGGGATGTGAATTGAAACACATCCAACATATACTAACATCACCCAGATGTGCTGATCATAGGGACAAAGAAAAAACAAACTGGAGGCCCGCTCCTTATTGCCACTGCTTTCTAGCAGGGTTAGGATGCAAAAGCAGAACGGGATACATTGTCAGTGTTGCACTTGTATCAATGGAAACACACTGAACATGATAACGCACAGTATGGCATGACCCAGAGAAGACACAATAACTTTTGGATGATATTTTTTCTGTTGGCAAACTGGTGGAAATGGATCAGTGTGGATAACTGAAAAAAGAAAACAATAAACAGATTATTTTGAGTGGTAACGTGTTACATGACATTGTAAATGTAGTAATTTTACCCGAAATCCTGTTGGTAACGTGTTATATTATTTTTGTAAAGCATTACCCCCGACACTGGTTACGATGGAGCTAGTGTAGAGTACTTTAGAAAATATGGTTAAAAAATGGACTGTTATCTGATGGGCCATTTAATTGTTTTTCTGTGCAGTGTTCAATTCTTAAACTTGTTGTTTGTTGTGTATTAGACTCAGTATTATGTCCAATAACTCAGACAATAATATGTACTTTTTTATTGTAAATATCATAGGTTAACATTGCACATGAAATTGTTCAAGGAAAAGTGTAAAACGCATTTCTGTTGCAATTGTGCTTCTGTTGTAGGTTTGTATCTGACATGACAACCCAGCCTCAGCTGTCCCCGGAGTCCCGGACCTCTCCTGCAACTCCAGGGTCTCCTCCATCAGAGATGTCAGCACCCCTGTCCAGCCTGGCTATCTCTGTTCCCTCAGTGGCTTTAAGCCCCTCTGGAGAGGAGGAGCGCCCCCTGTTGTTGTCAAACACACGTCAGCCACACAAGTCCTTGAGCCGAGATGAACAGAAGAGGACCTCCGCTCACTACAACCATGGCCATGAGGCACATAGCTTACCACCAAGCCCACTGTTTACTATGGAGAATGGTAACTACCAAATCATAGGAGACCATGACAACCCAGCTGTCAGCCATATGTTCTTAGCATCACCTGAGAAGCTACTCAATACAAACAACAACACCAACGACTACAGCACCAAAAGAGTCACCAATGGCCATGTGCTGCAAAATGTGGAATCCAGTAGTGACAGCATGCTAGTGAGCGAAACAGAGGAGCCTAAGGGGGAACACACACCCTTCATTACTTCAGATAGCACCACAACCCTGTTGCTCAGAGCTATGGACATGAGCAGGACTAACCCAGCATCACCAAATGATGACCTGCAAGACACGTCATCCAGTCTCACCACCAAACAAGATCCAATCGCTGTGTAATATTAAATTGCCGAGAATCCTTTATGTTGAGAGAAAAAAGGAATAGTCACTATTAAACCTTTATTTTATATAAGATTATTTGCTGTGTAAAGACTTTTAAAGAGAAATGGAAAATTAAACTTTTATTTTAGTGATGTAGTAAATAAAGAGTTTTATAAAAAAAAAAAAAGAAAAAAACATGTACAAATATGTTCATGTCTTGTAGGTAAAGTGCCATACACTAGTATGTAGCAACAATTCACAGTGTATTTCAGTGCAGAAAAAATATCAGTGGTGCCTTTCTGTTGAGTATGCTTAAGGGAACTGCAACATTGCATACTGGGCCATATATTCACCATCTTATTCTTCCAGTTAACAATCAAAAATAACTTGCTGGCTGCTTTTAACGTCCTGCAGTTAGAAGTGCCCACTGACATGACAGTTTGTTATTAAATTTATACGAGGTGCATGCTACGTCTCAAAATGCTGTGATGGAATAATGAGCAGTTTATGTGGTTTCCTCTCCAGCCATTTGACCCGACCGGTCGATTATCTGATGTCCTTTTCTGCTGAAATACAACACTGAACTTCAACACCTGGACTGATGTTTATGAATAAATGATTAATTACCTGCATTTGATGAGAGATGGAGAATGTTTGAAGCATAGTGATTTTAATCATCACCATCCAGAATCCTGCTGGTGAATGAATATAATAACTGTTAGATAAAGGTGCAATCACTAAAGTCTGGCTCTGTAGTGTTACTAATACTGTCACTTATATGCTTAACATAACTCCATAGATTTGTCTTTTGAGTAAATTCCACACTGGGATTTGATCTACATTTCAAGTTTACTGTTTCTATGTTACAGGGGTACTGCACTGGTGTATTGCACTTAGATAATGTTTAGAGACTCAAAAGGGACAGATTTAAAAAAATAAATAAAGAGAATGGTCAGAGACATCAGAGGATGGTCAATGAGACATCAGAGGCCTAAATACGCTGACTTAGTCCTTTGTAAGAGTCAAGCTCAATGCTGGCTCCTACATTTCCCATAACGCTGGAAAGTATCATTTTGAATGTAAAGTTTAATTTCATTCTATGCTGGCAGGTATCCACATCTTCACAGAATGCAGACTGACTCAAGTCAGGTGCTGCCATCAGAAAAAATAACTACTCGCATGAAGACCAGCAGTGCTATGCAATGCACTTCAAGAGAACACTCGAGTTACTTGTGCCCTCCATCAGCAGTACTGAATGATATTACTGATTGCATCTTTAAAGGCAAGAATATCTGCAAAGTGTGTACTGAATGGAAGACTGAAGATATGGCTCATTTTGTCCTTCGTAAAGACATCCATGTGTCCCTGAGTAATGCATTTTGGGGATTCTAAAAAAAATTGCTAAATATATACATGATGGTTAACTGATTTAATTTGTTCACTCATATCTCTGTTATGATTGACTTTTTTTGGTCTAAATTTAGCTTGTTACAATTTCCAAAAAAAGCAAGTGCACACATGCAGTATGCACTTATTTTTCAACTACCCTAGCTTCCGCTCACATGTGCAGTCTCTTATGTGTGATTTAAAAAAGAACGTTTTGTCAATGTCTGCTAACGTGAACATAGTTTATAAAAATCTGCCAAAGACTGTCACCACTTCTTGACCCTAGAATAAACAGATTTTATTGAAGTAAATTTAAAAAAGCATTATTGGGCTCTGTAATCAACCATAGTTTGTTGAAATGTATTTATGTAGAATCAGCAGTCAGCCTAGCATCTGAGTATGATGTTATAGATATGCTGCTCCATGATTAATGTTTTAATGGTGGCCATACTTATGTATTTTATATTTGCATTAAGATTATTTATTATTTGATTAGTATTTCCTGTTCATTACAAACATTAATTACTGATTTTAGCATAAACATTTATATTTTAACAAACATATATATAGCCAACTGTCACATGGTTATTAGTATGAAATAGAAAATAACTACTTGCATATTTTGTCACTTGTATGCTTAACATAACTCACAATGCATTGCTTTTAGGTCTAGGAGTGTCTTCAAATGATGTAAATACACCATGGAAAACTTCAGTGCTGTTGTTTCTTATTAAATATTAAATCAGTTCTGTGTTTTGTGCCTCACAGTGTCATTATATTTCTCTTTAACAATGATCTTTCAGCTCTTCTGCCTTACCACTGAAGAATACAATGAAAATGTATCTTGTGCTGTATTGATAAAGACATTTTATTACATTTCACATTTCATCATATATCTGAAAATGTGTAAAACGAGATAATGTAAAAATGTATTAGGCTGGTATTCAGTTGCTATTATAATAACAATATTAGATACACTAATAATATATACGTAATTAACACATTTTAAAAGGAAGCAACACAATACATTCATTCATTCATTCATTCATTCATTCATTCATTTTCTGCAACTGGGTCGAGGGGGGGCTGGAACCTATCCCGGCTGACATTGAATGGGAAGCGGGATACACTTTGAACAGGTTGCCAGACTATCATAGGGCTGGCACATAGAGACAGACAACCATTCACACTCACATTCACTCACATGGACAATTTAGAGTCACCAATTAACTTGCATGTCTTTGGACTCTGGGAGGAAGTCAGAGTACCCACTAGAAAGCCCATGCTGACATGGGGAGAACATGCAAACTCTACACAGAAGGGCTCCCCCACCCCGGGGTTCAAACCCCAGACCCTGGGTTTTAACCAGAAACCCTCTTGCTGTGTGGCGACAATGCTAAGTAAAGTGACTGTTTTGCCTTACTCATGTCTCCGTCCTGTGATTCTGCGTTTGAGTCTTCTGGTGTGTGACAAATAATAATCAAACTAATAATCCTATTAAAGGGCCAGTGTGTAATATTTGGCATGGTTTATTGTCAAATCTGAATCTGAATCTGAATATTCTACCCATTAATATGTTTATACAAGTGTATAATCGCTATAAAATAAAATTCGTTTGGTTTTCATAGCCTTATAATTATGCTTTTATATATATATATAGCAAGGGCCTTGCTTTAGAGAGG
>NC_065514.1:36589068-36590779 GCF_006386435.1 Epinephelus moara
TTAGATTTCTAAATAAATATTCACCTCGTCGCTAGATAGACCTACTCCTGAAAAACTCGTGCGCAAGGTTTTTTGTCCCTACGAGGCCACCGTCATTTACCCGACGGGAGGGGTGAGCGAGTGAGCCCTGCAATCTAGAATTTTACCACTGATGTCACTGTTTTCAACCCATTTTACACACTGGCCCTTTAAGTCAGGCACAAAAAGGTTGTAGTTAACAGTCCATCTGAAGTGGCTTTATATTCCCCCTGAATGAAAAGCAAAGCTTAAAAGCACACAACTGCAATAAACACAATACTATGTTTATGAGTTTACTTCAATAGACTTTGGTCTAATAGTATTAATATAATCATAACATTAAAAACAGATGGTGGACAACTATTAATATAATCATAACATTAAAAACAGATGGTGGACAACGGCTCCTCTCTCTTCACTGCAGGATGGAGAGATATAGAGGATCTTTTGTACCCACAGCCATCAGACTTTATCAATCAATCAATCAATCAATTTAATTTATAAAGCCCAATATCACAAATCACAATTTGCCTCACAGGGCTTTACAGCATACGACATCCCTCTGTCCTTATGACCCTCGCAGCGGATAAGGAAAAACTCCCCAAAAAAAAACCCCTTTATAATTCTTCACTGAATGGTAGATGAGCTGCCAGACAAGTGAATTTCCCTCTGAGGATCAATTGAGTTATTCTTATCTTATCTTATTAGACCATATAATATTTACATTAATGGTGTCTATGGAAACATTTAGCTATTGTTTTGTTTCATACCTAAAGTCATGGGACAATGAGGACTCTATGTAACTATTATAATACTCCATTACCGGACAATGAGGACTCTATGTAACTATTATAATACTCCATTACCTGTTGTACTTCAGTAGAGAGTGACAGCCCCCCAGCACCATTCCTGAGAGGGCATAAAAGCATAAATCATAGTGTACTCCAAAATATATTGGTGACATTGCAAAACCAAACAAACATTTAGATATTGGAGTAGCAATGCATTTACGTATAGTAAATGTTACAATAACCACAAATTACAAAGCTATGTCGATAGCAAATAAATATGTATGCAAATGCAGTAAAAGCTATGGTACACACAGACAGAGACAGAGACACAGACAGAGACAGAGACACAGACACACAGACACAGACACACACACACACACACACACACACACACACACACACACACACACACACACACACACACACACACAACTACTTACACCTTGTCAGGCTCTTTGTGTACAGGACTGCTTTTGTGATGAGGTTCAAATGGCTGTAGTAAAGACATAATTTAATTCAAATACAAGTATTTGTTTAGTACTGATAGGCCGATGTCAAAAACCCACACAGGTTGAGGGCAGGTTAATCACAAAAATGATCACCCAAATATGTTTTAAATTGCACTCACCAGTGTATCAGCTAGATCAAACTCTCTTGATGTTGTTTTTATCACAATCTCAGAGTCAGAGTCAGATGTGTCTGGCAATTCTCCAACTGCAAAACCTGAAAATAAATGAAGCTCACCTCAATGATAATTGCTAAAAAGGGAAGCTAACACTGTTGTGCCGTACAAGGATTTCTAACAAAGGCCTACACTTTATCCATAAACTTTTGGGCCTACATGTAACAATCAAAGCCTGAGACCACATGTTGGCGCCCAAAAGAACAAAGGAATCAGTCAA
>NC_065514.1:36590800-36591001 GCF_006386435.1 Epinephelus moara
CATGTAACAATCAAAGCCTGAGACCACATGTTGGCGCCCAAAAGAACAAAGGAATCAGTCAACCCCCTTTCTCTGTGTGAATCAGCTGATTCAACCCCCAACACAGCACCCCAGCTGACCAGCAGAGGTCCCTTGAAATACACAGCTCCCATTGGGTGAAATCCGCCATGGCCAACCCCGCACCGATGACGTCACGCCGGG
>NC_065514.1:36594028-36595253 GCF_006386435.1 Epinephelus moara
GAGATTCCGCAGCCTACGGAGCAGAACAGCCAGGCTCAACAACAGTTTCTTCCCGCATGCCATAAGACTGCTGAACGCACTATAATATTTCCCCTCCCCACCCACACACACCTACACAGGACTGCTCCACTAAGGACCTCTGGGCCATACTGCCGTGGAATAACACATCACAACTAGATTTTTTCTGTGCAATACATTTACCTGTGAAATATATTTATCTTATTTATCTTCTCTTTTTATATGCATATTTATTTTATTTTGTATAAACTGCCTTTCTCACTATTCCTGCTGTGCTATGAGCCATTGCATCGAAATCTCATTTTGATGTAAATCTAAATGACAAATAAAGTCTGTCTAAGTCTTTACTTAAAATGATCATTAATGCTATGTTACATGTCACACTTGGATACAAAATGGACAATTATTAACTCAAAATATCACTCAAAGCAGAATGACCCAAACCGTTAAGTTTTAAGTTTAAATAGCCTTTATTGTCATTATACAATGAATTGTACAACGAAATTATGAAGTTAGAATGGAGGGTTAGTCCTGAGCCGCTGCGACTAAGCGCGCCGCCACTATGGGCAAACCTAACCTTAAGTGCCCATCATACATGTCTTAAAGCCAGTAAACAGCAGATTTGAAGGGTACTTTTCGATACAGATAATTGGTAATACAATGATCAGAAACTAGCAAATATGTACAAAAGTGAAAACAGGACAGTGTCATTATCTGAGTAATATGGTTGTGGCACAGAAGCCCGTTAGTACAGGCAAAAATATATTGGTCACCATAAAACTGACCCTACCATCAGGCTTACTTTTAGAGGACTGAGATGATGGAAGAATGTCAACAGCTAGTTAACAGTTGTTCATTCTCACTCTGAGCCATAACCAACTTACCTGGACTTTACTTGTTTTCTTTGCCTCCATTTTCTCACAAGAAAACTTTTGCCTCTCCTCTGTTTTTCTCTTTCTGTACTCCAGAAAGGTCCCTAGAGTAGGGGTTTGAATAGTCTGTGATTCTACACAGAAGCAAAGGAAAAATATGTTACATTATACAGACACATAAATACAGCAGTAGCCTAATGTTTTACAGCATACAAGAATCAAATTAAGACAACACATTATCTTTTGCAAAATAGGGGTGCAGTTTTGGGGACACAAACAAACTGAAGCAAGAAAGTAAACAAATCTAAAAAACACAACCACAATCTTTTTCCTTC
>NC_065514.1:36596119-36620535 GCF_006386435.1 Epinephelus moara
TTTGTTGTTGTGTTTTCTGATTTGTTGTTGTGTTTAGTAATTTGTTGTTCTGTTTTCTGTTTTGTTGTTGTGTTTAGTAATTTGGCGTTTTGTTTTCTGTTTTGTTGTTGTGTTTTCTGATTTGTTGTTGTGTTTAGTAATTTGTTGTTCTGTTTTCTGTTTTGTTGTTGTGTTTAGTAATTTGGCGTTTTGTTTTCTGTTTTGTTGTTGTGTTTTTTGATTTGTTGTTGTGTTTTCTGATTTGCCATTGTGATTTGCACTTCAGGGCCACCGTATTAAGAGTGACGCAACAACATCTATTGTCATATGGATTGATCACAGCTAAGAAGCTGATTCTAATGTGCTGGAAAGGGAAAGAGGTGCCTACACTGAAGAGATGGCTGACAGAGCTGACAGACACCCTTCATCTGAAAAGGATCAGACATTCTATAAAGGACAGAACTGAACAATTTGAAAAGATCTGGCGACCACTGCTCTCCTTCCTGGAACAGGAGCGGGCCTCCTGACCTTCTGAATCCGACAGTTTAGCACTCTGGGGTGGGGATTGGCTGAGGGAGGGGGGGGAGGCTGGGAGTGGGGTGTTCAGGGTATTATTCTGTGGGTTTTGTGGGTTTTTTATTTTTGCTTTTTTTGGGGGGTCATGTTTTGAATATTGTACTGTGTATTGCCCTGTGTTGGACCTCTGTTTTTGAAAATTAATAAAAAAATATTTGAAACGAAAGTCATTTATTTCCTTTTTTGTTTAGATTTTTAACTTGATGGTGAATCAGTAAACAAATAAAATATAAAACGTGGAACTTTAATCTGTTATCTGTCTTCACTCTGTATGAAACTCCAGTGGTGTAGTGATGTATCACATCAGTCCAATCAGCTGCAGCTCTGCGCTGTCCAATCAATAACTGATATCCAATCAGGGGGGTGTGTCGGTCGATAAAAGACTTCTGCGAAGGCTGCGCTCGTGTATCCTCACTTCCCTCTCCTCTGAAAGCCTCCTCTCTCCTCGACTCCTTGACTCCTCAGACTGCATTTTACATATTGAGAAGTCCTACAAGATGGCAAGTCTCAATCGATTTCCGGGTCAAGTGATTGATCATAGAGGATAGAAGAGTCCCGGAGGGATATTGGGATGAACCCCTTGTGTATTTAGTCTATGTCCTCCCTTCCTTCTGCGCCAGATCTTCTTTGCCTTAGTGTGAGAGTTCCACCATTTTGTCTAAGTGTGTGTTCTAGAGTGTGTTCCGACATAATGCAATTAAATGTCAGATTATGGATTTATATGCTTACTTAATGTAGGAAGTGGTATATGTCAGTGGAACAGCAGTGATACTGTGTTAATAGGCGTACTGTTACCATAACAGCAGCATGTCAGCAGGAAACATCATGTGAAAGCGGGAAGTGGAACAACTTACACAACCCTTACACATGGCGCACCATTAAGAATAAGCACATTATGTTGAAACAATAGTGGAATGACATCAGTATGTGCCAATGAAAAATGGTATGTCCATTTTTTTGGTGGTAGAAAAGCCCATGGAGAATAGTTGAGACATAGCTGAGACAGTTTCCATGTGAGTCCTTACTATTGCTGACATAATTTGTAATATGCAAGGAAACATGTTTATCAATTAGGTTTTTATTTTGAAGGTCTTGACCAGAAGTGCCAGTTTGTAATCTTGCTGGACTTCCACTATTGCCCTGCCTCTTTTTAAACCTCCCTCACACAGCGTAACCAGGGAGTCTCCGCCACTGATTCATTTCTTTAACAATGAAGCCTGATTTGAGTGTAGTTCTATTTATTTTCAGTGCTGTTGAGGTCACTCTCCTTCAGGAATATTGTCCAACTCACTGCCGCTGTGACTGGGACATCTACAGCGTGTCTTGCTTTGGAGCTGAGGTCATGCCTGTTTTCCATTCCGATACACAGGAGGTGTAAGTAACAACAGTCCTTCAACTCAGATTTTAGCTTGTGCCTTTTTGTTGTATAAATACTGAAAAGGCCTAATACTGCTTATTCCTGTTTCAGGTGGCTTGTGGGGACAAGACTTTCTTCTATTCCTCAGAATACATTCATCAACTTGGCCAACATTTCTCACATGTAAGACTGTTTTTTCCCCCCCAACACTTACCCCTCTCTTTCACTAACCGGCAAAAACAGAGAATGTCACTTACCTATAAACATATACTACTTAAACTAGCAAAGAAATCTTTCAGTGGAAGTCTTGACAGATTGTATGAAATGTACAATCACTCTACAAAGACTAAAGCCTGATATGCCTTAAAAAAGCATAATATGAAAATCAGTGTTAGACATACAAAGGGCTGTATAACCACACACACAAAGATTAAGCTGTCACTGAAACCAATTATATATAATTTAATAGCAGTGGTGAAAAGTAACTGGGAACATATACATAAGTACTATACCTAAGTACCATTTTTTTTTTTTTTCAACTTAAGTAACATTATGAAGGTTTGACTTTTACTTATTTACTGTATATATTTACTGGGGACAGTGCACATTGATCAACATTTCAGTTTTCATGTCAATGTAAATGTGCAAAAGTTAGCTGATAAGCTAATTAGAGATGCCTGCTGTGCAAAAGGAGGCACAACCTATTACTATTCCTCACGTTTATTCTTATTATTCTTAAACTTCTGTAAAAACTTTTCTGCAAAACCCATCCCGCAGTGTTGCCAACACATAGGCAAAAAATACATCAAAATGTTTATTAAATCCGGGAATAGTGTGCTATGGCTTTTCTCAGATTTTCTCAAATCGATTGCAAATAACTTAGAAATCGATGTATAATCACTCCTCTTTGAGGCCACACCAAATTGCCATACTTTTTTTTTTTCATAAATTTTATTTATAGAATGCAAGTCAGAGACAATCAATGTATAAAAATGTATAGTTTCTTTCCTCCTTCTTTAACATGTTCTATATGAACCTAAATGAACAACCCGAAAATAGCGATACATGGAGTTGGATTTAAATTTAAGCCTAATATATCTGAAATTGCTTTGAGGAATGATTGCCAGAATTCAAACAGCTTGGGGCATGTCCAGAACATGTGGGTAAGGTTGCACGGGGTCTGTGAGCATCTATTACATTCCTTGTCTATTTTATCTGGGTAAAGCCTTGAGAGTTTTTCTTTACTGTAATGGAGTCTGTGGAGGACCTTGAATTGTATAAGAGAGAGTCTAGCGCAGCTGGATGACGAGTTAACAGCACTCAGAACCCCTCCCAGAAGGCTTCAGAGAAATTTATCTGAAGTTCTAATTCCCAGTTCATTTTAATCTTACTTAAAGGGACATTGTGCAACATTTTCAGTGGTTTATTGGCAAAAATTGATGTCTGCATTCATAAATATGTCATCATTGGTGTATTATTACCTCCACCAATAATCTGACTTATTTGCGTAAAAGGAGAATTTCGGATTTGTTTGTACATTGTGCGGGTAAGTCGTCTAGGGGTTTCCGTAACGTTTCGCCATCTTGAGAATACATCCGCTAGCAAGGGACATACAGCCCCGCCTTCTGGCGCTGTGTGACTGAGAAGCCGAAGGAGAGGAGCAAGAGGCGCTTCGCTACTACCCCGGCACTACTGCAGCATAACAAAGTCCCACTCTTTGAGCATAATGCAGGATCATGCATATACTCCATGAGGTATCGGATGACATGGTTTCATCACTGTTATCATAGCTTTTTGGTATACAGTGGCTACCGTAGTTGCAAGACGCATTTGAAACAGTGAGGCGCTAGAGTGCGCTATCCGTTTGAATGCAATATATGATTTCAACGTTAGATGGGCAGCGGCAATCTTTGTCAATCATCCTTGGAAGAGGTCCGTCTATAATTTTGTGCCCTCCGCAAGCCATGCCCACCTCCCATTTATTTTTCACCCCTCTCTCCAGTTCTGCTGTATTTACACCAGGTTTAATATATTTTGCTTCCATCTTGCTGCCCTGCCCTACTCTACTTAAACGCTACTTAGCTCTCTCTCTACTCTACCGGTAGACTACTGCATCCACCTGTTGCACAAAATGCACGTGGCAGTGTTTCCCCTAGGATGGAGTTGTAGCAGCACGTGAAAAATAATTTTCACATGCGTGAAACTTTTATGTATGCTTGCAAAGCACAGCCTGCTGGGATGTTTCTATGTATCTACTGGCACCAGAAGGGCTCTTTAGGACTAAGTACATACAGTACATTTGTGCACAGTAATGAGCAGGTGAAATGTCTGTCTAGCGTACATATGAGGTGTCTCAAGATTTAGGAAAATACAATTTCATTGAACATAATAAATGTAAAAAGTCACTTGACATGCTGCTGTTTTGTGCTATGACCTATTTTAGTGCTGGAAGTTGTTATTTACATGACAACGCCTGAACGCAACACAAGCTCAGCACCAAATGAGTACCATGCTGCGTTGCTGTGTGAGCAGTGTGTTTGCCTGTGCGTAACAGCAGTCCTTTGATGGTTATTTACACACTGTCCATAACAATAACTTTGTCAACTGACAAACTGCGCCGGGCTCAGGGTCAGGTTTGGTCAGGAAAATGCGGCCCGAGCTGCTCTAGCGTGCTCACCTGTGTGTGTGGCGGAACTCTGCCATGTGCGATACAGAGAGCAGAGTTACAGAGATACAGAGATACTGAGATACAGTATGGAAGCCCATTTCCGCCACTTGATGGAAAAAAATAAGATCTAATAACTCAAAATAATGAGATACTAAGTCAAAATAATGACTTACTAACGCAAAATAATGAGATAATAAGTCAAAATAATGAGATACTAAGTCAAAATAATGAGATACTATCTCAAAAATAATGAGATAGTAAGTCGAAATAATGAGATACTATCTCAAAATAATGAGATACTATCTCAAAATAATGAGATACTAAGTCAAAATTATGACTTACTAAGTCAAAATAATGACTGGCTAAGTCAAAATAATGAGATACTAAGTCAAAATAATGAGATACCAAGACCAATAATGAGGTGAATGAGTACAGTTACAGCCTTCGACAATCCATACTCTTCATCTCTCAGTCACGATGGATAACATCATTGAGGGATACTAACTCAAAACAATTAGGTAATAACTCATGTAGCCTACATCGGATATGCCACACACTACACTTTGATGGGACTTAAGTAGCCAAACATACCCCATACATCACATCAAAGTGTAGTGTGTGGCATATCCGATGTACATGAGTTATTACTTCATTGTTTTGAGTTAGTTTCCCTCAATGATGTTATCCAGGAAGGATAACTTCCATTTAGGTTCATATAGAACATGTTAAAAAAGGAGGAAAGAAACTATACATTTTTATACATTGATTGTCTCTGACTATGGCAATTTGGTGTGGCCTCAAAGAGGAGTGATTATACATCGATTTCTCAATTATTTGCAAGGATTTGGGAAGGAATATGGGCGGGCATTGGAAGACATATAAATATCTTGGCAACACATTCATTTTTACAGTCTGTACTCTACCTGCTAAGGACAAAGGTAGTTAATTCCATCGTTGCAAATCTGATTTAACTGCCGCTGTTAATGAAATAAGATTTTGCTCTTGCATCATTCACATAGATCGTGTTATTGTAATGCCAAGGTATTTAATTCCTGTGTTGGCTATTTTAAAGGGTATAGTCGACGGTGGTATGTGTAGCATATATTTGACTGTAAGTAATATAACTGCAGCAAATAGCTAGAAGCAGGCTAGTGCAATCAGAAGACCAGATTCAGGAGAACGTGTAGCTGATGAACAATAAATCAAGACACGGAGACGGATGAATGCAGTATAGATACCGTGTATTTGAAAAAACAAAACAAAAAAAACAAAACAAATCATTCGAATATTACAAAATATATATGGCCATGTAAATAAATATATTTTTCTTCAAGTACAAAATTAACTCGAAATACTCAATATACAGAAATTGCCTCACAAGGCTTGTGTTAGTTTATGTCTGGTAATTAGTTATGTTGTTGGTGCACCATCGTCTTCTTTCACACTATTCAATTATTCAATTAAAGTCATGAAAAATCAAATGAACCAACTCAAGCAAAACCATCCCAAAAACAACAAAACAACCAACCCAATAATGAAGCACATTGAATAAATGTGGACCCCGTTCATAACACACAGTTTGTTAAGTTCATCAGTTCATCAGTGTGCTGGACCAAAGTGCGTGTGTGTGAATGGGGGCAAAAGAGATGAATGGGGGGAAGTTTTTGCTGCAGTGTCCTACCGCTGTGGCAGGCATATGATGATTACTGCTGAGCGTAATTCCTGGTTCCTCCAGAGTGGACTCCTGGTCAACTGGAGTTGGAATAGCATGCCATCATTGATTTTCCATGCACATTAAACCTGGCCTGGTTTAAACATATATGGCCAGAGCTCTTAGCAACTAGCTAACTGCATAACAGTTAATCTCGATCAAAACAAACCATCTTAACCAGTTACATTCAGAGTTGTAAACTGAATACATAAATGTAACAATTAAACAACCCATTAACAAATATGTCGTGTGTTTAACAGTGCGTGTGCTAATCAAGTGTATGTTAAATGATAGTTAACTATCATTTGTTTGGCAAGAGGCTAACAATAAGTTTAGCTTCACTCATCAATTCAAGCAGTCAACAGATTTCACACTTCAAGTATTCAACTGGTTTCAAATTTCAGACTTCCGCCAGCCGGTGGACATCTGTGGTCGGCAACAAAGTGACTGTTAACCTTCATATTGGATATTAAATTAAGTGAACGCCAGCAAAACTTTGTACTAACCTGCAGCCGCTCCACTCTGTGCATCAGCCCCATTCATCTAACTAACGAGAGCGTCTGCTTCCTGTAAATAGTGGAGGGGCCCAGCTGATAGGCTGCGCGCTACTCACATGGTTAACGTCAGGTGGTTTTAACTTCATATAATCTGAGTTTGACGTGGTATTTTACTATTATTTTCTTATTTGAAACCTGGGTTACATATGTCTATGGCCAACTGGTTGATTGGGAGGTATTCGCTTTCAGAGATGTTTAGCTTATATCCAGACATTTGACCGAAAGCGTCCAGCAGAGTAAGAATATGTGGGATGCTTGTTAGGGGAATCTCTCACATAGACAAGCAAATCGTCTGCGTATAACAAAACCTGCTCTACACCCCATCTTTCAATTCCGCTGAATCCTTCTTCCTTTTTTAAAGCAATTGATATTGGCTCAATTGAAAGCGCAAATAGTAACAGGGATAGCGAGCACCCCTGACGTGTGCCCCGAAAAAGAGAGAACGGGGCGGAGCGCTGGTTATTTGTGCACACTGAGGAGCAGGGAGAAGAGTAAAGTAATTTGACCCATGAAATGAAGTTGATGCTAAAACTGAACTGTCGCAGGGAAAAGAAGAGATAGGCCCACTCCACCCTGTCAAAGACCTTCTCGGCGTCAAAAGATATTACAACCTCTGGGTTGTAAGGAGAGGGTGGAGTGTGGATGATGTCGAGAAGTCTTCTTATTTTGGAATACAAGTGTCTCCCCCTTATGAATCCGTTCTGGTCTTCTGAAATGATTAGGGGCATGACGGATTCTAAACACCAAGCTAAATTTTTTTGCAAGTACTTTAACATCGACAGGGAGAAGTGACATTGGGCGTTAGTAGCTGTAAAAGCAGTGTCAAGCCTTAGGTTGTCCTCAGGCGAAATCTTGGGCAGTCACAATTTTTCGAAGAAGTTATGTAATTGGTTTTCATCACCAGGGGATTCTGAGGCATATAAACGGGAGAAAAATGATTTAAAAGTGTTGTTTATTTTATCTGGATCAGAGGTTACAGAGCCTGATTCATCTGTTATCTGAGTAATTTGGTTCGATGCCGTTTTAGCCTTCAGCTGGTGGGCCAGGAGGCCTCCAGCTTTGTCACCATGTTCATATACCAACCCTCGAGAGCGCAGGAGAAGCTGTTCAGCTTCAGTAATAAAGAGAAGATCAAGTTCTGTTCAAGTCTTAGGGGCCCTATTTAGATGGTCTAAAGCGGACGGTGGAGGGCGCATAATCCATGTCGCAAGTGTCATTGCTATTTAGATGCCGACGCAGTTGTCATTTTCACGCCCTGCGCCCTCGTCGTCTAACTAGCAAATGAACTTGCGCTTCTCTGGGTGTGTTGGTCTAAAAATGAGGAGTGGTCAGGCGCAGTCATGGCGCGTTGCTAGTTAGATGACGTACAAAGCAAATGCGCCAGTGACCAACAAAAACCTGGTCTAAAGTCAACGGCGCAGTATTTCGCTGTTAAACAAGTTAGTAATATGCATCTCTAGGCGGGTGCACAACGCACGTGCACTCTGCTCAGACACACATGGAGCAGCCACACATATGCAAAAGATAACAAATAAAAATATGATTACAATGTGAAAGGTTATTATTGTGCACTCCGTCTCTCTCGCCAGGCTGTGACGGAAATATGCCATCTCCTGTCAGCTGATCTGGAGACGCATGCCAACACTCCCTATACCCTCCCCGTTGCTGTAAAAGTCACTGCTGCACTATATTTCTTTGCAAGTGGGTCATTTCAGCATCCGCTGAGTTCAATTAGAGGCATATCTCAACCTACCATAAGTTCGGCCATACATGCGGTCACATCAGGCCTAGTCCGACATGCCAGTGAATTTATTCAGTTCCCCATGACACCTGACAGCCAAAATCAAGTTAAACAGGAGTTCTGGTTGTGACGGAGCGGCTCGTAGCTAATGGGTACCTGTCTGGCTCTCTACCTGTCAGTGAGACATGAAAGACGTGCAGTTTACGCGCGACTATTACGCACAGTTGTGAGGTGCGCAGCAGCAGATCTCACAGCAAACTGTTTATAAACCAGTTTACCAGTTTAATTGCAGGAAATGTTTAGTTGTTAAGCCATTTCTCATAAGCATAGACATTCACTAGCCTGGTTCCAGACCATAGACCCAGCCCACTCAACTGAGTAGGCTTGAATCTCTGGTCTGGCATACTGCAATGAATTTGCGATTTATCTCGTCCAAACGATGGACGGACCAATGAACGCCGGGGGTGGGGGCAGGTCTAGCGATTAGCCAATCAGTGCCATGCTGATGTCAAGCTGTACGCCGATGGGTAACTGGTGAGGATAGCAACAATGGCGATCGCTACAGATCCGACAGACCACATTAACGATGCTATCGAGGTATTTCGCCACTACCCGCGTTAATGGAGGACCAAATTAAGGAAGCTGCTAAACTGGATTTAACGGCGATGCAGCTGGGCGTGCACAATGACGGAGACATTTTTAACGGGCATTGCTCGCTTGTTTTCGGCACCCCCGAGGCATGGATACTAATGACGTCAGATTCTGGGTGAGTCGTTGATCTCTACTGATTGGTTAGGGAAAAATCAAATTCCCATCGCCTTCAATGGAGGCGATGTCAGACTGAAGGTTCTGGGAGCTTCAGTCTGACACTCAGGCTAGACATTCACTGTATATCTACTGAGAGATGAAGGATCCATTCCACACACCTGAGCCAGAGAAAAAAGAGGGAGAGAAGGAGAGAGATCGAGTTTCTGTCTTTGATGAATGAAGCCTTATTGTTTTGCTGCTATTAAACAATGACAGACATGTTTTCTCCGTTTACTTAATAGCATAAATATTCACACTACTGCGCACGGGGAGACAGAGAAAAGATTAAAATGTCAAATTGTGGTAAAAGATGCTGTATAAAAGACAGGCTACAACTTTTTTTCCTTGTCCCCCCCCTGGAATTATTCTCTAAGATTTTACTGTTTATTGTCCCCTCCAACTATGAAATGGGATTTTCGCCCCTGTCCTCAGCTGTAAAATGCTCACTCTTTCCAGTTGGTAGGTCCGCTATCTAACTAGCTCTCCGCCATGCGCTCCAATCGCGCCTTGTTTAAAGGGAATGAGAGGTAACACTCTGATTGGCTTATTGAATGATACGCCCAAAACACACCCATGACTAATTCACAGAGTAAGTCCAACCCTTTTAGACTCTCTGCCATGGCGCACAGTCTAAAAACGTGCTGTCTAACTAGCAAGTGACTGGGACATGCCCATGCGCCGCACGCCTGGCACTTTGCGTTTTAGACCATCTAAATAGGGCCCTTATTCTTTCTTTTTACAAATCTGGTGTATTTGAAGACGAGAGTGAGTTATCTTGGTCTGCGATAGCTTCTTCTAGCACCTTCTAACAAGACCTCCGCATTTTATTTGCGTGAGCTGTGAAAGAGATGATTCTGCCCCTTATATAGGCTTTGAGAGTATCCCATAGTATAGATGGGGAGGTCTCGTTGTTTTTGTTAGTCTTACAGAAAAAGGTAATCGATTCAGAAATATGCTTGCAAAAGTTGTCATCCACCAGTAAGAGAGGATTTAGCCTCCAATGTCTGAATCCCTTCGGCTTCATACTAAAGTGGAGGTCTAAAATTACTGTGGTGTGATCTGACACTGTTATGCGTAAATACTGGATGGAGACAGTTGCTGGAATAAGTTTTTTATCTATCAAGAAATAGTCCATGCACGAAAATGAACGATGTGTATGAGAGAAGAAAGAGTATTGTCTTAAGGAGGGATGTAAAAAAAATCATTGTCCGATATTTAGCTCGTTCCTCGGCGACCTCCAGCATGTAGTCCTCAAAGATCTGGATTGGCGACCCACGGTACTGGAGTTTCCCATGTCTCTTGCGGGCCTCTCGGATGATCAGCTCCTTAGTCTGATAGCGATGAAGGCGAATTATTACCGGTCTGACCGCAGAATCTGAGACAACATCTAACGTTGTGATTGTTGAACTCCTCCAGAAGTTTTCTGAGGACCAGGAGAGACATTTCACAGACATACGAAAGGAGCTATCCGAAACCTGGAGAGTCATTTCTGCAGTTGAGGAGAAGCTAGCCGATGTGTTAACCAGGATGACTAGCACGAAAGCCCAGCTAGATAAGCTCGAAGATGCTGAGTAACAGTGCCAAAACTGCCCCCCAGCATTAGCCTTCGAGGTAGAGAAGCTGAACGCCAAGCTGGTAGAATACAAGGACAGGGAAAGACGGGTGAATCTACGCATCTACAGGTTTCAAGAGCACACCGAGGACAAAGCCGCCATATCCTTTTTGACGAAAACGTTTTGACTTCCAAGGTAGCCTGGATCTGGAGCACATCCACAGGTCATTGGCTCCAGTTAAGGCTGGGGCTCCCCGAGGCCTTTCATTGTACGCTTCCTGAGATTTCAACAGAAAGAGCATGTGAGGAACCCAGCCAGGAGCTCAGAGATGTGCGCTGGCACTGGCACAAAATAAGCTTCTACCAAGATTTTTCAAAGGCTACACAACATCAGTGGCGCTCTTTCCTGGAATGTAAATGGCTGCTTCACTTGGCAAAGATCCCATTTGCTATCGGCTACCCCACTGTCCTTTCTTTTACGGCTCCCAGGGGGACCAAACATTGCTTCAATGATCTGAAAAAGGCATTACAGTGCATCAGAAACCTTTAAAGTATCCTTTGAATAATGATCGACTACCACAGCTGACAATTGTTTTTTTTTTTTGTTTTGTTTTTTTCTCCCTCTCCTTCCTCTAATGGACACTGTTCCACACTGGTAAGACAGTTCGGCCACCACTTTAAATTTTTTAAAAGAAAAGAGGCTTGACTGGCAAACTTTTTTTTCGCTCTGCTTGTTTTATATATTAACTGTGAGGTTTGGATGGAGGGATGAACTCACGTTCTTTCTAACTAAAGAGGAATTCTTCGTTATGAACTTTTTGCGCTTAATAGGTCTGCTAAATTGCCCTTAACCTCAACTGTACAGCTCTTATTGATGGATGTGTTAGTGTATGCATGTATGGTTATCATGGGTGTGTTTGTAAGGATGCACATGCATGTATGCATGCATATGTTGGCGTAAGCATATGTCTACATATCTAGCACCTTAAAGGACAACTTCGGTATTTTTCAACCTGGGCCCTATTTCCCCATGTGTATGTGTGCTTATGATTCATGGGTACAGCTCGTTTTAAAATTGGTTCAGTATTGAAGGAGGCGGATGCAACCAGAGCCGCGAAACGAGCTAAAACGGTAACGGGGGAAATACGTCCCGCATAAGTTTGCGCATTAAAAGTGCTTTTTTTCGCCACTGACCGGTTCAGATCGCCAGTGCTATGAGTGGAGTCAGCTGTCAGTCAGTGTTGGAGCAGAGAGGGGGAGGGCTGCCCCGCTGGGTATTGTAAGTGAGTATGCGTGTATGAAGTGTGTGTTTTTTCGCCACTGACCGGTTCAGATCGCCAGTGCTATCTCTGTAAATAGCATACTAACTTAGTCTTTCCCTTACCTCTGGGCTGTGTGATGTCAAGAGCTTTGCTCCACTGTGTCTGTAGCTCTCTCTACTCATGGGACAGCCGTTTTCTTGAGGAAGAGGTGTTTCGGGATTGGATGTCTTCTCTTCTTCGGCTGGCAGTAGTCATCTTGGGAGAAGTGAGCACTGCAGACCCGATGGTCTGCAAGGCACAGTGTCTGGACAGGAGTGTTAGCATCCATTTGTAGCACAACTAGCCACAACTTCAGCATCTCGCCGTCTGACAAAGGCAGCCTATGAAAGCTGTAGGGGTGTTGCGCTACATCCTGTTCTTGCGTTCGGGAAAAAGGCCCGTTTATTTGAGCACTTGTAACGGAGTTAAAAAAGCACTTAATTCTCAATACATATTTCCAATCTATATTTGAGAATTTGTAATTATTTTATTTGAATATTTTATTGGGTATTTGTGAATTTTATCTCAATTAGTTGTTTTTATTTGTGGTTATTTTAATTTTCCTGTGGAAACAGCTTTTTTTTTTGCCCTTCATGGCTCCTGTACCTCCTGGGTTTCCGTAGCCCCCCCCCTTCTCTGCCCCTCACAGTGCTGTTTCGCATTGCTGAGGGTAAGTTGTGTGTGAAAATGCTCCGACATTATTTTGTTATTTACATTATAAAACGAGCTAAATAAGCTGTAACCCTCAGTGTGCGGTGTTAACTGTTGTTAATATGATGTTATCCAGCCGTTTTGAGCTGATTTGAACAGTGTTATTAGGAGTTTGGACGGTGTTTTTATGTAACTTTTTGGGCGCGATTTGCAATACAGCATACCGCCAAAAGTCGTGTCTTCATGTAGAGCAGGAGATTTTTCACCTTATTCATTGTTAAAAACCTGTTGTTTAGGAGCTGAGGTGCAGACAGTGGAACAGAGGGCAAATTATGTGCTTTGTGTCTTCTGTAGGTATGTTTTTGTTTGATTTATGTTGTATTTTCCGTTGTTTCTGTTTAGTTCCCCAGCCTTTTTACTCTGTCCACCAGGTGTCACTGTTTGTTTCATGAATATACTGTGTTAAATGTTTTGTGGTGATTTGTTAATTCATGTTGAAATTTATGTTTTTCAGCAGTGTTTGGTATGACTTTGCAAATAATTTAATAAGCAATTTGTATGTTATATTAATTACATATTTAAATGTAATTTTATTGCATTTATACATATTGTTAAAAGACATTTGTCTTTTAACAATATGAATAAATGCATCAGACAGTGCTGTTTCGCATTGCTGAGGGAGCTGAGGTGCAGACAGTGGAACAGAGGGCAAATTATGTGCTTTGTGTCTTCTGCAGACCAAAATAAATGCTGAAAACCAGTCCCAGTGTCGGTCCCCATACGTGCCCTAGCTACATCTATTACACACTCCAAAAACTCCGGTAACACTCCAGGGGGGTAGCACACTTCATACACACATACTCACTTACAGTACCCAGCGGGGCAGCCCTCCCCCTCTCTGCTCCAACACTGACTGACAGCTGACTCCACTCATAGCACTCATAGCACTGGCGATCTGAACCGGTCAGTGGCGAAAAAAAGCACTTTTAATGCGCAAACTTATACGAGACGTATTTGCCCCCGTTACCGTTTTAGCTCGTTTCGCGGCTCCGGTTGCATCCGCTTCCCTCAATACTGAACCAATTTTAGAACGAGTTGTACCCATGAATCATACGCACACATACACATGGGGAAATAGGGCCCAGGTTGAAAAATACCGAAGTTGTCCTTTAAGACAGCCAAAGTGGAGGCGTCGGTAGCGTAGTGGATAGTGCCAGCGCCCCATGTACAGAGGCTTCGCTGGCACCTTCAAGGTTACATGACAAAACTAGTACATAGCGATCAGACAGGCTTTATAATATCAAGGCTGGCCTCAGATAATGTAGGAGGCTATTGCATCTCATAGATGGAGCTCAGGGCCTGGCTTCTCCAGCTGCAGTCCTGTCGACCATCTGAGTGGCAATTTTTGTGGTCAGTGATTCACGTGATGGCTCTGGCATTCCTTTTATTAACATGGTCAAGGTGCTGTATAATAATCCAACAGCTATGGTGCTAACAGGCAGAATTTGCTCCCTTCCATTTCCCATCTCTAGATGGTGGAGGCAGAACTGCCATTTGAGCACACTGTTGTTCGCACTTTAGTTTAAGCCACTGGCCCAGACGGTTTGTCAATTTCCACTGCTGTTTCTGATCTTCTATTAATGGCACACCTCACCATTTCGTTAGACATGGATGATGTTCTATTGTACATAAATAATGCTATTCAGTGTATTCCACAGATACTGTCTATATTTGATCAATATGGGAATCTATCTGGTTTTAGAACAAATTGACAGAAATTGGCCCTATTACCACTGAATCAGGCAATGACCAGTGGCCCTGTCCCTTCCCCTATTCTGGTTGTAAAAAAATTCACATACCTGGGAATTGAATTTTTCCCTTCATTCAAGCTATGGTTAAACATAATGAAGAAAGCTGAAGAAAGGAGGACACACAACTCCAATATTTTTAAAAAAACAATGGGTGCAAGTTGCAGAATGATTCCAAAAAACTTGTGGGCAACAGCACTCACAAAAGACAAAAAAGACAAAATGTATAATTTACTTGGGCAACACACGGTCAAACAAACAAACAAACAAACAAACAAACGTTTCGGCCTAAGACTTCTTCAGTGTATCAAACCTCATTGATTCATTGATACACTGAAGGCTTAGGCCGAAACCTTTGTTTGTTTGTTTGTTTGACAGTGTGTTGCCTATAGTAAATTATACATTTTGACTTTTTTGTCTTTTGTGAGTGCTGTTGCCCACAAGTTTTTTTTAAATATAATTTCAGCAACATGCTTAATGGTCTGCACTGCCAAACTCCCTTTGCATCCAAGTTTCAATAATCAAGATGAATATGTTACCCAGAGTGAATTTCGCTTGCTCTATGGTACCTCTTCCCCCACCTCCACAATACTGGTGCAAACTTCAGACAGCTGTGTCAAAATTTTTATGGCATGGTAAACAAACACACATCAGGCTCAGCACTATGCACCGTGAAAGGAAGGCTAGGGGCCTCTCACTACCAAATTTAAAATACTACATTTGGGCGTCTATGCTTAGATTGGCGCTCACCTGGCTGCAGCTGAAAGCACAGGCTTCATGGCATGCCTTGGAAGAGAGCCTTGTGACACCATATTCCCGTCATGATCTCTTGTATGCAAATGTACCAATTTCACAGTCCCGCCTTAAGTTTGGTCCCATTATGTCACTATTACTTTCTGTCTGGAGACTACTGATTGGTGGCCAACCAATTCAGTTCACCTGCTGGAGAGAAAAAGGGATTCGTACACTGGGGGACATTTACAATGAAGAGGGCTTGCACTGTTTTCTAGATTTATGCACAGAATTCAACTTACCACGCTCCTCCTTTTTCTTTTATTTGCACCTAGGATCAGGTCTTAAGGCTAGTTTCATGGCAGGACCCTCTTACGCCGCATCCTTTTCACAAAATCATGCACAGGACAAATGGCCGAAGTGGCCTGGTTTCCAAATTTTGTCGGTTTATATTACAGCAGGCAAACAGACCCCTGTCATTACAGAACATGTGGAGAATGGATGTTCCTGACTTGGACGCCCACCTTTGACTGGGACAAAGTCTGGTCCAACAAACTTTTGTCTTTTAAAAATTCTGATTACCAGCAAATACATTATAATTTCATTCACAGAACATATTTGACTCCTAGGAAGCTTTGTTTAATGAAAACTATCCCTGATCTTTCTTATTCTTTGTGTTCAATGAAAGCCATGGGTACGTTTTCTCACATGTTCTGGGAATGCCCTCCAGTGGCCAGTTCTGGAGAATGGTTGCTTCTAATCTCCCTGAGATGTTTGAGATCAGTGTTCCTTGCTTGCCTTCTTCACACTTATCTTGAATGATTTGCCTAAGACGGACTTGACACCGCTCAAAAAACGAGCGATATTGGACGGGCTTACAGCTGTGAAGAAACTGGTTGCAACTCGTTGGAAGCCTCCCCGCACTCTGTCTCCCCATGTGTGGCTTTTGACATACTTAGATACATACTTGTGTATCTGGAGCTATCAATGGCCAAAGTGCACGGGGCTAAAGAAGAGACAGTGGAGATGTGTTTCAGCCAACATCGTGCAGCTTGAATTAAAGTTGGAATGGCCCCCCCCAAAAAAAAATTTTATGCAAAACTTTCTAGTTTTCATCTGTAGTCCCTCAGCAGGTTGTTACAGATGTGGCCTAATCTTATCAATACATCAGCAAGCACTTCAGTATGACACAATTCAGTATGATGGGTGTTGGACAAGTTACTCTCAAAATGTAATATAGTACATATTACTAGCTACCTTCACTGAACATGATAATGATAATGTTGAAAATCAGTATGGCATGACCCAGATGTGTTGATCACTGGTGTGATGTGTGGATGAATGAAAAATGAAAAACAATAAACTTAACAATAACAATTAACAGACATTTATTTCAGGAGGTAACACATTACGTGACATTATAAATGTAATAATATTACCTAAAATCCTGATGGTAATGCATTATATTACTTCATTACTGCTAAAATGTAATATATTATTGTAACACGTTACTTACTTACTATAATGCATTACCCCCAGCACTGACGATATAATTCATTGCAATACACTAAAATACATGAATACATTACAAATGTTACAGATATGTGAAAACAATGAGAGCATGTAAAGACAGTGCCAGAGATGACGATGTAGTATGATTAATCATGATTGTAAGTTTGCTTTCTTAAGTTTATTTTTAAAAGTTCGGTAATTAGTGTTCTCTCTAAGTTCAATACGAAGGCTATTCCAGTAGTGGGGACCTCTGACTGAGAAGGCTGATTGCCCATACTTGTTATGTCTTTATTGTACAGCACAATCCCTTCTGGTTGCCCTTGCTGTCCTGTTACTACTGTCTTTCTGCAAGTCCATGTAAGACATTAACCCTCAGGTCCCCCTTATAAAAAATCACACCTGTCCCCTTCGGGACATTTTTCGTCCTTGTTGAAAAACAACCATAAAAGTATTAAATATTAATATTTTTTTCTACTTTTTTTTTTTCTTAAATCTTTTAACCAACTCCTACTCGGATTATAGGCCTACATACCAAATATTCACTGTGTCTGTGTGTGTGTATGTATGAGAGAGAGAGAGAGAGAGAGAGAGAGAGAGAGAGAGAGAAAAGTAATGTAACCTTGTATGGGCTGAAATACGTGCCACCAGAAACTGAATTTGAATCATTTATATTTGAATTTGAATTTCTAAACTTGAATAATTGCATTGAAAAACTGAATTTGAATCACATAATTTGAAATTGTATTGTTAATTTGAATCATTGCATTGAAAAACTGAATCTGAATAGTATAATTTGAAATTGAATTTATTTCTATATATCTTCACATTCAGCTCTCACAATTCAAATTCAGTTCTCAAAATTCAGTTTCAATTTACTGTGACAGACATCCGGGTAGTTTAAGGATGAAGGAAGAGCAATCGAGCGCAGATACACAGGACTCCTCTTCGGCCAATCAGCACCTACGATTTTGAGCACGTAGGAAGAAACGCTCGCCTCGATCCATAGACCATAGACAATAGTAGATGAGAGCAGGCGGCCGCAGCGGGGGGTGGTGACAAAAAGCTGCGGTGAAGTCAGACAGTTTCCCGACAGTTTCCAGTAGCCTTCAGTCCGTACAGGAAGTCACAGATCATAGGCGTCATTTAGGTATGGCGAGGTATGGCAGCTGCCATACCTTGGAATCGGGAGAAAAAAAGAGAGGTTCTGTAGTCATCTTACTCGAGGCGCACTGGCTGGTTGTTTTCATTGTATTACACTTAAATAGGTCAATAATATGCTCAGTGAATACGAGTGTTAGTGAATACGAGTGTTATTGAATCAAATTGTTCGCCACTTCGCTCCTCCGCGAGTTATGAGTTATGTGAGTTACCGTATATTTTCAAATAGTCGCCCGGTGGCAAATAGCCGCCGGGCACCTAATAGCCGCCGGGGGTTTGACCCATTTTGCGTATTAAACACCGGTCCGATTAAACGTCCGGGCGATTATTTCCTCATTCATTGCCTCATGGCTGTCCCTCCTTCAGGGACTGTTTGCGCTTTTATGCATGGGTCGGTGGTGAAGTGGTGCACATGACTCGTGCTACGGACGGACGGACGGACAGAAAGCCATGTATCTAAAACAGGTAATACATCTGGCTACATCTTTCCCACATCAAATATCCGTGATCGCCTTGACCCGTGTGCGTAAAAGCGCACACAATTCCATGTCCTCTCACCGCGGATGCTGTGATTTGATGGCCCGGTACTCATTGTAGCCCACTCTTATAAGACCCAATAATAATAATAATAAGTTACTGTGGACCTACTATATGCCATGCCTTTTAATAAAATTACCAGAAGAGTTCGCTGAAAAACAGGTAATGTCAGCCTGAATTACTCATGTGCGTCCCTGGTGAAAATTGCTGACATGCAATTGGGATGGTGGACCGTCGGGATGGCGATATTTCGGTGTGGCGGCCTGTAACTGTTGGTTAAATGGCCCGTTCGGTTGGTATTCGGATAACTGGGGCTTTACTGGTATAATGCAATAGCACCACCCAGCGGTTAAACCCGTGTACACGAAAAAAATGACCCACTCTAAATGTTTAGAGATTTTTGTACATGAACTCACCCTTACATTATACTGTATTTTTGCACTAAAAAACATACTGGACAGGAACTGTAACCAAATAACGGCCTGGTGCAGGTTGGTGCAAAAAAAAAAAAAAAAAAGAGCCTTGAGCAAATAGCCGCCTGGTTCTTTTAAATGCCTGGGGTCAAAATCGATTTTGTGAAATAAACGCCCGGGCTACTATTTGGAAAAATACGATATCTATGTGTTGTAAAAGCATTTTGCTCTGCTGCTGTAGACAGCCTGTCTAAATGATGTCTTGAAGCCTGTCTGATTGTATGTGGGGTTTTTTCTTCATGTCGGCATGTTAAGCTTGTATTTTCGGTCTCTGGAGACACTCCAATAAATTCGCCTATATAGTATTGTACCAAATTGGCCTTTGTTTTACTGTGTTTCATACACCGGACCCCTTGGTTATCTTCTAGAAATGAGCTTGTAATTAATTTATTTTCTTTATTTTCTGTGAAGTTAAATAATGATAATTAAACGTCCGCTCGGTGTCCGTGGTGCTGAAATATGCGCCGAAATAGGTCTGATGTTTTCACTGCTCTCACCAAGTTGTGCATTACATGCAGACATGAGGTATTATGAATGTGAGAAACAGCTTCATGTCCTTTGAAACAGTTTTCAATAGCATAGTATGTACTTCTGACAGGTCAAAGACCAAAGTGAAGTTTTATATAAGTTCATATTTTTGAAACTCCATCATCAGTAGATCTGTGACGTCATGTCATATTGCTATACCTTAGCTTTTGCTGAAACGACGCCCCTGATTCATATCAAATGGAGGATAAACCATGAATATAAACTACAGATCACCTGTAAAGCATTTTAATAAATTAATCTATCATAATTAAAACAACTGGAGACTGAGAACAAACTGATATATGGGTCTGATCATTTTTTTAATGAATTGACATCATTCCAGACAGGATCTGTGACTTCCTGTATAGACTGAGGGCTGCTGGAAACTGTCGGGAAACTGTCCGACTTCACCGCAGCTTTTTGACACCGCCTTTTTTTGCGGCTGCCTGCTCTCGTCTACTTTTCAGACGAGGCGCAGTTCATCTTGAACGAGCCTATTGTCTATGGTTTATGGATCGAGGCGAGCGCTTCTTCCTACGTGCTCAAAATCGTAGGTGCCGATTGGCCGAAGAGGAGTCCTGTGTATCTGCGCTCGATTGCTCTTCCTTCATCCTTAAACTACCCGGATGTCTGTCACAGTAAATTGAAATTGAATTTGGAGAACTGAATTTGAATTGTGAGAGCTGAATGTGAAGATATATAGAAATAAATTCAATTTCAAATTATACTATTCAGATTCAGTTTTTCAATGCAATGATACAAATTAACAATACAACTAATATTGCAATATTTTTATACAGACCACACTGTCACATCCTTATGAGCACAGCAAGACCATTTTTGATCTACTCTGCATTTGCGCTCCCTGTTAGGGGCCTATAGGTGCTTCAAGTGGCCAAACCAGGAATTGCATTGAAAAGACAGCAGGGCCCCATAAATGGAAATTGGCCCCATCTGTTTTTTTTGTTGTTTTTTTACCATTCTTGGGTCTCTCTAACCAACCTGACTGCCAGAGATAAAAAAAAATCATGTTTTTATGTAAATTGAAGGGGTATCAAAAAATGTCTTTTTAATGGGTTTCAATGGGGACGTTTTTCATCAGAGAGGGAATGGTGTTGTAAAAAGTTGCCATTTGTGTATTTTAGGCCTGATTTAGGAGTGGCTTTAAAATTTCAAAAATATCACCAAAAATAAGGTTTCTGACCAAATGTCATGCTATATGCATGAACACAGCCAAAGTTATCAAAAAATAAAAACTGAAAAATGACTGAAAAGGACGTTGTCCGTCCAAGGGGGACAGGAGGGTGTAGTTGATGACTTTGGTAAATGGACCTGCATGCACTTATATAGCGAGTCATTATGAGTCACATTCGCCCACTCACACAGAGGCTACCATACAAGGTACTCAGTTTTTAACACACTCACACACTGATGGAACAGCCATCAGGAGCAATTTGGGGTTCAGTATGTTGCTCAAGGATACTTCGACATCAGGCGGTTGAGGGTTGTCAGTTGCTTTCAGGGCGGGTGCTGGCTGGGAACATCTGTGGGGTCTTCAATGTAGTGGTGGAGCCTTGATGGTTGATGACTTTTACTGGTCCCTCCATCTAGTCTAGAACCAGGCAGCCTTGGAAGTATCAGATGATGTAGTACAGAGCGGTTCTTGGATGTGTATGGCAAAGGGGGTCTGGGACTTGAGAAGCAAGCGTTGTGGTGTCTTCATAGCAAAGTTGTGGGATTCACTTGTCTGTGCCTTCTGAGTGTGGGCCAGGGTGGCTGCTTCTCATCTGACCTCTGCTGGAGCAATGCCAGCAAGGACAAGCAGTTGGTTTGTTTGGGTGGCTCGTAGACATCCGCAGACAGTTGGTAGGGTGGCATTGAGTCCAGTGTCCAGCTTCTTGACATGGGGGCTACGGCACCAGACTGGAGCACAGTACTCAGTGGCTGGAAACACCAAGGCCTCGGTGGAAATTCGCAGTGTCTTTGTTGTGGCTCCCCATGTGGTACCAGCTAGACGATGTATCAGTGCAGCACGGGCGGTTGTCTTTGCCTTGACACTGACCAGGTGTTCTTTAAATGATAGTGTTCTGTCAAGCTTCACACCCAGATATGTGGAAAATGGCTGGTACTGTAGCCTGATGCTATTAATCATGCTGTTTAGTTCGTGGGTCACTTCTTTGTTGTTGAGTTGGAACATTGATGTTACAGTCTTATCAATACTGAGCTTGAGGCACCAGTTCTTCAGGTATGCTCGCTTGAAAGGTACAGACGGATAAAGAGGTGATAGGGTGGCAACAATAAAAAGGTGCAGCAACTATTTTTTTTTTACTAGTGGCATTCAATTAAAAGAAAAAAACAGTGTGGTGCACCTCACATTTTGCAACCTGCAAAACACTTTCTGTGTGATCGGGATCTAACACAGCTGACATCCATGCCAGTTGCTGCTCTTGATCTGCATGCAAACTGTCTAACTAGGCAGCACTGATTAAATATGAATCAAGATTCTGTTACTTCACTGTCTATTTCTCACCTCAAATTTTTTCAGAAACATGTTTTAGTGAGAAAGTTTGCCTCAGCCAGGGGGCGGTGCCCTTTCACAGCTTGTCTGTTTTCAACATGGCGGCCAGGTCACAAATCCACCTCCTCATTACTGTGACTAAAATCAAAAAAGAAATGCCCACTGTCATACTTCTCAGTAACTAATCAAGCCATTATGAGCTCCATATTTATGCAGAGTAAGGCCTAATAATTCTAATGTCAAACTGCAGAGACAGTCAGATCTGTTTTGGACTTGCACAGCAAGCCTGCACCAAGAACAAAAACTGGCGAAAGCAACAAGCTATCTTAAATTCAAACAAATGTGTTTGTAGTGGTTGCTCTTGCGTGAGGCCCGATGAGAGTAAGCCAGAATATAAGAGAAAAATCCAGGAAGAGGAAGGTTATTTAAGTGTGGGAGTTGCCTATTTGAATCCCATTTGTTTGAGACTATGCTGCAAGGTGAGTGTGTTTGCTGATCCTGATCCTGTGAGTTTATCTTCTCTATCTCCTTTAACTAGCTTATGTTATGCTATGTAGCGTGTAAAATAGGGTATGGTGAATGTGCTAGGAAAGGTAGTATCGGCATGGTCACTACCTGGAGCTCGCATGAACGAAGCCTGGGTTTGTTGAAGGTGGCAGTGCTGTTTGGGCTGAGAAAGCCTGTGAGTTTATCTCCTCTATCTCCTTTAACTTTATCTTATATTGGAGTTATGCTTTTTAGTGTGTGAAACAGAGTATGGTGAATGTGCTAGGAAAGGTAGTATCAGCACGGTCATTACCTGGAGCTCGCATAAACGGAGCCTGGGTTTGTTGAAGGTGGCAGTGCTGTTTGGGCTGAGAAAGCCATATGTAACTAAGGTAAAGGAGGTTGTTGGGTTGGTGTGGGGAGCAGTGAGACCTGGCATTAGGGGAGTGTCTCTGGGACGGCAGAGATCACTGTCTAGCCTCCTGGAGGTGTTGTGGGACCAACTAGACGAAACACTGGTGAAAGGAGGTTCCCACCTGATGACCCCAAAGACGTGTTAGTTATCACTGCTCATTGGTCTGTATAGTTAAGCCTTGCCATAATAGCTTATCATAGGGCTTAGGAGGTTATTCACTGAGCACTGATCCTTTCTCTAGAGCACAAATTTCTTATGGTTATTTGAACTAAGTCTCTGGAATGTATTTTTTTGTATTCTGTTTGTGTTTTTTTTTCTTTTTCAGATACATCTCTGATGATGACACTATAAGATATCTTGAGAGGCATTCTTTCCACAACCTGCCCAGGGTCAACCACATGTATGTAACCTTTGATTAAATAATATTAAATAAGTCTTGCTGAATCTATGATGCCACGAAGCCCTACTATGATAAAACTGTTTCTATATTAGGTTTGCTGGGGAGTGCAATGGATTTCCGTTTAAAATGTTACTATGACCATATAAAATGTGAAGAAATTTCATTGTACAGAGAAACGCACCTCAAAGGACAGTGTAACACGAGAACAGTTCCTTATATTTTACCTTTCATGAAAACTTAATTGCTTTACATATCTTCAGTAGATTGAAATGATGCCATAAATCTGAACTGCAATGCAAACCTCCACCCACAATCACACTGACCGCGGCTCCATGTCATTGGTCCGACAGCCCATTGGTCCGACATCCCATTAGTCCGACGTCCCGTTGTTCCAATATGTGATTATACTAGGCTATACTGTATTTGTGTACCATAGAGCAGGGGTTCTTAACCTTTTTGACCTTGGGGCCCAACTTTTCTAGTTCAATGTGGCCCGGGGCCCATTCAGATATTAACATGTTTAATTGATCTTACTCTTGGTTTGATTTGTATTGAATAACTAGATCAAATCCACTTACAATTAATAAGCTAAAAACGTATCAAATAAATTACATGATACAATGTGATCATCACATCACAACATTTATTTATCATGTGGATATAAATCTACACCTCCGTCAAGATGCCGAACAGGCTAACAATTCATGGGACAAATGTGCTACAAGAACATATTTGACAACAATTTTAAAGGCTCAAATTACAGCAAAAAGGATGGCCTCTCAAAAAACTGATAAGAAAAATTAGAAATTTGACAAATAATATAATGTGGTGATAAATACATTCAAAATAATAAAAGTTTCAAATTAAATAAGTAAATAACATTAAATAAAATAGAAATAAAGTGCAAAGGAAACCATAGCTTATAATCACCAAGTTTAAAAATAAATAA
>NC_065514.1:36621035-36623196 GCF_006386435.1 Epinephelus moara
GCTCTTGCGAGAACTCTGGATTTCCAGGGTAGAAGCCAACTGCTTTGAAATTAAAATCGAATTGTCAAATCTTCATTACGCACAACATAGTTTGTATACAGGAGTAATGTTTTGCTCCTGGGTGCACTTCTGGTTTGGCCATTTCCAGCTGTTTCCTAATGAAGACCCTTTTGATGTCAAATTAGTAAATACCATCACCTGTGCAGGTGGTGACGGTGCTATTGTTGATTGTTGATCACTTGATTCCAGTATAATTGTTTAAAGGGGTGCTTTTGGGGTTTTCCCCTCTTCTTTAGTGCGGTATATAGCATTTTTATGCATCTATAAGGTCTGCTAAGTAAAAAAGCCCCAAGTCCCCACAGAGACACAGCTTCTTTGCTGCCTCGTTTGCATTCTGGCCTTGGTTGCATCACTACCTAACACATTATCTATACTACACACAGTGCCCGCCCGGGGGCCACTGAGCTGTACCCCCAAACAAATCTACTTAGAGCAGAGCTGGAACAGAGGCTGCAGAGAGTTCGAGCTGTTGAGGAGAAGCTGCTTTTTTCAGTGCGACAGCAAATTACCCTTGTTAGGACTGCCAAAGAAAGAAGAGGCAAAGAATAAGAGGTTGCAATTTATTTTCAACACAAAAACTCAACAATGTAACCTAGACATTTTATTGTGTTTCCGCCATTTTCCTGAGTACTGCTTGACAAACTGGCAACAGTTTACAGCTGGATTTTCACAGTGGTTACTCCTGAAAGATGGGGCAGTTCCCACTTTGTTGGACAAATCTGCAGATTCAGGATCACAACCTGTAAGTATGCTTTATGAGTTGTGAATTTGTTGTGTTAAAAAAACAAACAATGAAGCTACTACCAAGTGTTGAAGTGTAGAGTAGTTAGCTGTATGAGCTAACGTTAGGCTGTACACCCAGTGTACCCAGTGTTAGCTGTAGGACCTTGGCTAACTGGCTAACCAAAATTACTGTTTTGAAATTCTTTTGCTAATTGGCCTATAGTAAGTTCCACTGATAGCTGGGTGGTCTCAGTAAAATGAACGGAAAGATTGAACTGTGGGGAATCTTAACAGAGCTAATGATGTGTAGCATGTCCATATTGACAAAGTTTCAACATTTATATGTCATGCCCGATCTAAGCAGCTAACTACTGCTATCTCAAACAATTTCCCAACAACATGGCAGCAGTTAGACCTGGGGTCGAATTAAGACCTGTATTAATTTGTCAAAATGTGTGGCCACACTCGGAGTTTGATTGGGAATCGTTTTTTTGATATATGTTTTATGGTAGATGTACAACATGCTTTTTACTTGGAGCTTTGTTATATGGAGGCCATTCACAACATCATTACCGAACAGTATAGGTGGTCCGAGTTATACAGCTGGGGAGGTATTTATGTAATGAAAGGACGTTGTGTGTGTGTTTGTCTGTCTCTACATGCGTTTTAATACATATGTGTGGTCTGCTGATTTCACAATGAACAGCACTGTTCGGCGTTTTAGATGTTGACTATTTTCATCTGGTCTTTTTGAGTACATCACAGCTGGTACCCAACACCATTACAGCCAGATTCCCTGATGAAGAATGCCAAACGGACCCTCCACAAACCGTCTCAGTGGACACATAGTCTGTGGCATCTCAAAAGATGGTATCTATTAGCACACAGCTGTACAGGGCTACTCTGAGGTAGCAGCCGCTGAGAAGCAAAGGTTCATAACAGTGAAATTATATGTGGTTTTATGTTTGAGATACAGTATCTGGAAATGTTTTACAATACTGAAATGCTGTTTTCCAAAAGTTTCAGGATATATATTACTGCCTCACATTCTTACATGCCCCTTTGACTTTGTTATGATGTGAGAGCAAGGAAAAAATAATCCATATATATGTAAAATATATATATATGTATATGTATGTATGTATGTATGTGTGTGTATATATATATATATATATATATAGATATGTATATACATATACAGTATATATATATATGTATATATGTATATATACACTGAACAAAAATATAAACGCAACACTTTTGTTTTTGCTCCCATTTTTCATGAGCTCAACTCAAAGATCTAAAACATTTTCTATACACACAAAAGACCATTTCTCACAAATATTGTTCACAAATCTGTCTAAAATCTGTTTAGTGA